>NC_042495.1:41412783-41457193 GCF_005508785.2 Acyrthosiphon pisum | reverse complement strand
GTTGAGGGGTTGGGGAAGTTGAAGAATTGTGCGGTAGTTTCGAAGTTGCTGCGGAGTATGTTAGGGTAGAGTTTTGTGAAGGGAGCTGAGGTGGTGGAGGCGGTGGAGTGGTAGAGATTGGTTGTAGGGATTGTTGTTTAACGGAGTTTTGTGTTGGCGTTGGAGATGACTGCTGTTTCTGAGCCAAGAATTTAGGACAGCCTCGGAAATTAGCCGTGTGAGGGCCACCGCAGTTGCAGCATGTCGGGGATTGTTCGGGAGTTTTGGGGCAGACGTTGGCAGCATGGTTTCCAGCGTAATTTATACATCGCGGCAGATGACCACAGTTACGGGAACCATGGCCAAAGCGTTGACAAGAAAAGTACTGAGCGGGACCGGAGGGTTAGAGAGGTTCGACTAAGATTTGTAGGTAAAATAAATTGGTCAGAAGAAATATATCTTTGGCAGTCTGATTTGCAGCGATGTGCACGTGGCATATGGGCATGGTTTTCTCCGGGGTACCGAAGCGGCGTACGTATTTTACGGTGTAGCCCAGGGTCTCCAGTTCGTCCTTCAGTTCATCGGTTGTTATGTCGTTTGGAATACCTTTCAGAACGACCTTAAGGGAGCGTTCTTCAGAGAGCGAAAAACTGTGGAATTCAGTTCTGTGTTCGAGTAGTGTCTTCTGGACCAGGCGGAACTGGGTCGCATCTGCAACCCGCAAGGCTACGCGATTACCGGAAGATTTCGCAGACAGGGAGTTTGGTTGCAGTTTTGGGAGTGTGTAGATGATCGGCGCGACCATTCGCCAGGCAACGGGATTTAGTATGATAGGTGGAGGTCTGGAGATTAGTGTAGTTTTGAGAGGAGTTTGGGCAGTTGGGGTGATAGTGGTTTTTGTAGTGGGTAACGTTACAGTTGAGCGTTCGGAAGTTAGTGAAGATATTGAGTGGTGGGATGAGATAATAGAGTCAGAGAATGAGTCTAGTGTTTCGGAGTCAGAAGTCTTGAGGGGTGATGAGCGTTGTCGTGCAATTTTTAGATTTTGGTTGGTTGGGGGGTTTCCCCCTTTACGTTTTCTACACATAGTGAGTGGGTGGGCCTTTTGGGGAGGGGATGCTGTGGCTATGTGAGGGCGTGGCCCCACGACAGCTGTTTACGGAGGGACGTCACTTCCGCGACGGCTTACTTGTGGGCGCTGGTGCCCTGTTGAGAGCGGTGAAAATGGCTGTTTGAAGGAGCTGCTGCTGAACGCTGGCTGCAGAGTGTTGGTTGGCAGTTAACGTCTTGACAGGTTGACTGTTGACTGAAGTATGTTTTGAGTGCCCTTTGGCTATAATACGGCCGGTATATAACCCATGCGCCGTACCAACTAGTAAACTACTGCGTTGGCCGTCGTGTTGTTTGTGTTTACGGTCGGTGTGGGTTTTGGTGTTACTCGTTGGTTTTTTGAGTTATTGCTGTGGGGAGGGTCTTGTTGTCTTCCTCCTGACCTCCCATATTCATAACCTTACCCCTTATGTCATTATTGTATCTCAGAGAGCTTTTCTTTAGTAAAAGGTCTCTGATTACTGTTATTTTGTGTATTGTGCGTTCTGATTGGTCGATTTGTGTTAGTCCTGAAAAGGACTGTTTTGATGGATGGTGTACCGTTACAAATGTTTTATTTTTTTTTTATTTATATGATTTTAGTACGGTTAGGTTAGATTAAAATTGTGTATTAATTGATTCTATTAATCAGCCGTAGCCCGTAGGTTGAATCAAGTAAAAATAATAAACTTGGTATAACATTGATACTTTAGAGTTAAATTATACCTTACGTACAAACCACACGGGGTCCACTGTCTACCATAGGTAGATTGCCTACCTGATAATATACTACTGCGAATCTCACGGACAATGCCGTTCTATATGGCTATACATTAAAAAATAAAAATATTATATAATTTACACTTAAAAAGATATTGCTTCCACAGCGTGATACACCTAAAAAGAGTTGAAAAATCAGAAATTTTTTCCGGGCAACGCCGGGTAATTCAACTAATATATTAATAAAGCTATATTATTATGTACACACCTAATACGCTCATATGAGATTTAATTAGGTGGTTTCAACTCACAGGTACAACCTATGTCGTTACTGAAAAACTTTGCCAATATCTCTATTTCTCCGGTAAAAGAAATAAAGAAATAATGACGTTATATAATAAGAACATAATATCATAATAATATTATAATAGTTATATATTTAAGGCATAAAATAGTTTGAGTAATTATTAACCCTTAAAAAAAAAAACTTTTTTGGCACTTTTCCAGTTACAAGTGCATTTAAAACTTACTTTATTTGTTTCATTACAATGTTTGGACAATCTTAATGATAGAATAAAAAATTAAAATAATAAAACAATTTTCTTTACACTTTATAATTATATTTTGGTCACAAAACCTGTCGGGTATTACTGGGCTCAAAGATAGTGTTGGAGTACGCTCTTGGATAGGTGTATTAATATTAAAGGTATTATTACCCTAGTTATTCAATTCGGTTAAAAAAAGTCTCTTCGTTTGACATGTACTTTGTTTCGGCTTACGAACAATTTGGTCTATATAAATGATTTCTATTGGTTACAATATACAACTATTATAATATTACTAATATAGTTTTTATAAATCTGGCATATTTTTCATTTTTTTTTTATACAATAATATATAACTCGTTTTACACGAAAAGCATTTGAATATTTACACATAAAAATAATTTTCCATGAGTACCGACCTGCTCACATCCTTTTTCAAGTATACAGTATTTATTACCATAATTTATTAAAACCTTACCTATCCTTAAATCAGTTTTTATAAATCTATAAATCAATTTTGCAAGACAAACCTGCTAGATACCACACAGTTATCAACATAATTGTATTATATCAATCAGTGCTCTCATATTAATAAACACCGATACTATATACAAGTATCCTCATAAAAGTTCTAGCAAATATTTATTCATAATAATTATAAGCGGTACATTAATTTAGTTTATAAACAGCTATCATTGAGGTCATCAAATGTCTTACCTAACTTAAAAACAAGGATTTCTTTAGTGACGATTCTTCAACAATAATAACGGGGCATTGTGTATGCAATTTAACTGCAGTGAATATTAAAATAAATAATATTATTTTATGTGATTATTCAAGATACCATATTATGATAATAGTGTAATGTGATAGCTTAGTGTTTAAGAGAAAAATATATTATAATGTAAAAATTAAAATTAAAAATTAAATGTATAACGCGTCAATATCAATGTGAATACTTAATAATATAGAAATATGTATTGAAAATAAATTGCTAAATTTAAAAATATTTAACTAGATTGGATAATAGATACCATTTCATATATTATATTTTATCTATATAATGTATGAAAAATAACCTAAGTGTAGGTAAATGTATTATTTGTTTTATTTCCCAGACGTATGTTTTACTTTTTAATGGAAAATTTTAATTGTAGGTACAACTAGTATAAAATGGTATAAAATATAAATAAAAATATTTTGTTTAAGACAAGGACGGAAATTAATTTTCCCATTTTATGTATATTCAAAGACGTATAATGCGTTCCAGTGGCTTATAGCTTCATGAATATTTTTTTTAATGAAGAAAAACGATCCCATTGCAGCATGGTGGTGCAGTTTTATATTTATAGGATATTAGAGGGAGAGGTAGATTTATATATTTATTTTTTTTATGTTTTCTCATTATTTTCGGGCAAAAGAAAAAAATACCAGCGTCGATATTTTTATTGTTTTGTAATTGAATACTACTAAAAGAAAAAGGAATTCTCTAATGGCCAAAATCATTAAATTTCATACCATCGGGAATGGATATACACTAGCTTTAATATACAGCCGGACCTAGCAGAGCAATAGAATTATTTAATAAAACACGAGAAAATCGTACAATGCTTTCATTCGGATTAAAAAGAAGAAAAAAAAGAAAAACCTTGCTTATCGTTTTTATTATTATTATTATTATTATTATTATTATTATTATTATTATTATTATACACCGTCGGATAACGAGCGAGCACGCAATACTACGACGCATGGACGTCAGACGGCTTGGAACTAATCCGTTTGCCAAACATTCCACGGGTGCAGCAGATTGTGACCGTATACCGGCTTCTGTCAATTTCGACCAAAATCAAATTTTCTTTCGAAAAAATTGTTACTTTTATTGTACCTAGAACAATAACGTCACGTCTGTCGGGTTTTCCGACGCGCGACGGTGCACAGCTTATATGGCTAACTAGATGCGGGTATCTGAATAAACCATACCTATAGTGAAATACGTTGTCATCCAACATTTCGTTGATCGCATTGTATAGTATAATATTAACATAATATAATAGGTAATACTGGCAACTAATAAAAGTAGCCGTATGGGTGGTTATTGCATCGTTATAATTAGGGGTAGGATTTATATCATTTAACATTATAAAATAGTAAAATATGTATTTCACTTATAGTTGTTAAACATTTTTTATTTTTTTTATTTTTACAATATATTTACAATCTATTCAGAGAACAATAAGCAAATTAGATAAGAGTAATAAAAAATATGAGTGATATGACTTTAAATTTAACTTTAAATCTTGTCTTTTAGATCTAAGGTAGGGAGCCCAGGTAAGTCTGCGTTCAAGTGTAAGTCCTAGATATCTGACTGTAGAAGAAGTAGGGATTTGAGTGCCATAAATAGAGATATAAGGAGAGAGACGAAGTGTGAATGTTGTGGGGATAGACTTGGGCTGGTTAATTTTAAACCGCCACTTGGTATACCAGTATTCCATGAGGGTTAGGTGATTCTGATTGTTTGAGGCTATTTCTGGATTAGAATTTATAGATATTATGGCCTTATCGTCTTCATAATCATCAACTAGAGTGTTTAGTGTAGTAGGCTGATCAGCAGCATAAATATTATAAAGTACAGGGGAAAGCATGCCCCCTTGTGGAACACCAGATGAAATATTGGATATAGTTGAGTGTGCATTACCGAATCTGATTTGAAAATGACAGTTGGATAAGTATGATTATATAATAAGGTAAAAAACATGGTGCAAGATTTTTTTTAATTTAACAAGAATACTCTGTCGAACGCTTGTGAAACGTCTAAAAAGGCGCAGGTACAATACTGGTTTTTTTTCAAGTGAGAAGGAGATGGCGTCGACAATTCTATGCACCTGATGTCTTAAACATTTAAAATAAAATATTCAACGAGCTTACCAATAATTTCTAAATTATAACTTAGGAGAAGATAAGCGCCTTACAATGGTTATAAAAATATATCGTATTAATTTACTTTTTTATGTGAGCTAATCGATTTGGCCAAGACAAAATTACTGATTTTATGAATTATGATTTCACTGTTTGTCTGTGACTGGATACTTAACTAGTTTTTCATGAGCGAAAGCTGTTGCTCCTCACGACGACCAGAGTATAATAATATTATAGTTGTGTTGCTGGGCCACTGAGGGTACTATAGCACAGCCGTTGAAAGACATGTTGTAACAATAAACGTTTTACCTGCCGTGGGGCTGAAGAGTTGTCGAACAGATTTACTGTAGACACCTATTTAATTTCGGATGTAAAAACAAAAAAGATATAATAAAATAAAGTTCGAAATTTAAAACAAATACCTACATCATATTCTTTAGATTACTATTACTATTATCAGGGCTAGGATTTATATGTAATAAAAAATTGTAAAATATGCATTTAATTTTTATAAGATAAACACTAAAATATAGTTACAAACAAAATATTTATTTATTAAAATTCATCAATGATAGGCTGTTTGTCTTAAAATAATATAATTTAGAAATAAAATAAAATAATTAAGAAATAAAATGTATAATTCACATTAACTACGTGCGTGTTACATGAAATAAAATTTATATTTGACAAAAAAACCAAGTTTTACGAAATATACTATAAAACATGCATTTTTTACATTCTTATAATCGAAATATGCAATAATATTAATTTTATTCAATATATGCAATAATATGCATTTTATCCAAAATATGCAAAAACATGCAAAATAAAAATACCACAATTTATCTCATCATGATGTGATTCGTGGACATTACTGAAAAAATCGATAATCAGAAGTAGCAAAAAAAACATGCTGTTGCATATAAATCATAGCCCTGACTATTATAGTTTTTAGTATTATTTGGTTTGGGATTCACGTGAGTATCTGATATTATCTCCCAAATTCCAGAAAAAGTCATATAAAAAGAGTATTTGAACATTTTTGTATTTCAATTTGTTGAGAAGCTAAAATCAAAAATGTGGGAAAGTCGATTTCAAGTAGTCTTGATGACAAATTCAAATCTGTTTTCAGAATTCTTATCGCTTCATTAAATCAATTGGTATGTTTGGCAAAAAACACGTCTAAAATACTATGTCACGCGAGTGTTAGACGAAAACAGAAAATCACGGTATCCACGCCAACACAATATAACCATCAACCAAACACAAATTTAAAACTAAAATATAAATCATGGAATGCTATTAGAGATTAGTTGAATTATTGCTGAAATCGTCTATAAATAAATAATAAATATCAATATTTATTATGAAAACGTTATAATATAACGTTATTATAAAACGTTATATTTATTGTTATATAACGTTTTATTTTCGCTTACTGTTTTACTATTTTTTTCGTTTTCATGTTTCGTTTCGTTTTATGTTTTACTTAAACTGTCGTTTATTGCATCGTTTTGTTTAGTGATAATTTAATATTACCGTTTACTATTACCGTTTTGTTTTCTGTTATCTTTTTCAATCGTTTTTTGACAAGTATAACGTTATAATTATAACGTTATATAAACGTTTTCGAGCCTTGGTTTGAACCACGCCTGGTTTATATCGAGTGATATATCCATCCACCTAAGGCAAATTGTCCATCTTGGTCGAATTAGTTAGCAAGGTACATCTAAGCCAATTTGCCCGTGAACTGAGGTACCTAGTATCTACACTATAACCGAGATACAGCTATAACACATATTATATTAAACCTAACATTTTATATTTGTTATTTTTTTACAATTGAAATCGGGATAAAAGTACGGTTAAAAATGGATGTTGGTTTATCTGAAGTTAGATTCAAAAACTCCTGGACTCTTTTCAATAAAAGTTTTATCAATAGATTCCTTGAGAGACTTGGAGAGTGTTTATAGCTTATTTGTTCGACCCCTATAGGTAACTAAAGAGTAACTCACACATGAATTATTTTTCAGCTCACGAAGAAGAATATTTTTTTTTGGTTATTTAAACGGTTGCTATTGGTTATCTATTATAATATTACTATTATAAATAGTAGACAGATTGCATATTGCGCATTTTTTTGCTATTATATTTTATGAAAAAACAATTTTTGGCACGGTAAACGCCGGGCGGGATAGTTAGTAAATATATTTATATATATAAAATACATTAACTATGTTGTACAATATGTGTATATTATACATGCATTGACAATAATTGTAATATAATAATAATAATAATAATAATATCATTATACATATTATTATGCAGAGATCGGACTGGTAACCCGTGAGACTGTCAACGTATAACACGCACACGCGTCACACGCTCATACACTATTATATTATACGACATTAATAGTAGTAGGTATAATGTATGACAGCGTTGCCGCGCTCGAAGAGAATGCAAATTCGTTCAAAACGGTTTGTTATATAATAATAATAATACGTATTATAATCGCGTTCGGCCCAACCGCATTTGGACTAAACGGATTATGCCGCCTCTGTGTCGCCAGCGAACAGCTCATCTCGTTGCGGCGGCGGCGGTGCCAGTGTCAGTCATCGGGTCGTAATTTCCGAGATTTTCTGACGGTTTTAATATTATAAATGCGTTCAAAACACGACCACCGACGGCGGCGCTCGGGGTTTCGCCGTTCCAAATCCTGCCGAGTAAACGTGATCGCGGTACGAAACGACCGTGACGTCGTCCGTCGTATTATATATACATTAAGTGTATAATACTGTATAGTGTACATATATATATACTACGTTATGTATTATATATTATTATTATATTATACCGACACCCTTATAGCCGGTATGATATACTGCGGGAAGGTCCACGAACGGTGTAACGACGTTTATTGATTTATATATTTTTATTCATACTGTGAACGTGTGGACGGGCAACGAACGAAATTTTCGATTACCTGCGCGATTTGAAAAAAAAAGGAAACAAAATAAATCGATTTATTTTTCGGACGCTCTTTTATGTAGGTACCACCGCGTAATAATATTATGTAAGAGTATGTAATATAATATACTACAACTGAAGGCAAAACGCTCATTTTATTTTATTTTATTTTTTAGTTACTTCGTCGAGAACTTCGATACCACACTCTAAGCGGAAACATTTATTTTTACCTTCATTTTATTATATTAAGGACATTTTTATTGATTTGTATTTCAAGTTTATATTACATTACGCAGAACTATGAAGCAAAAACACCTATTATAAAATATTAACTGTTGCAATATTATATTTATTTTACATATTATACTATTAATTATATTATAATCTGTATATCTTATATAGATATTCCTTTGTTCATGACGTGACCAACAGTGTTCCGAGGATATTATAAGATAAAATTATAGTAATTATTAAAATGCCTTAGTTACGGCTGCTAAACATAACGAGTTAACTATCTTCAACTATCGTTTTTGAACAAAATGTTCGATTTTTTTTTTTATTTCTGACTCTTTTTCTCCACTGTTCATATTCTACGTGGTCTTATATTGTCCTTTCCCCATGGAAATTGTGATCACAAAAATAACCGCTAATCGGACATAGCACAGCAAAGAACATGGTCGCGGTGGCGAAGATTTATGGCCAACTAGACGTTGGCTCGGATGAATACATGTGTGATCAACCTACTATAACTGGACCGTTTCCCTTTGCGACTGCTACTTCTACACAAAAGAGGCCCGCAGTCCCTTTAAGAGACAAGGATGGTGGACGGGATCGTGTACGATAACAAGGGCAACAATAAGGGGGGAAAGCTTTAGGGGCTAGGCCCCTCAACATTTTTTTATGCTTATTCAAGTATTACTTTAGCAAATCTATTAGTACGAAACACACACAGCTGCGGCCGTTTAATAATTATAATAATATTTTTTTTACATATACCACATATATGGTACTATATCCATCGCACGCTGAGACCTCAGTTTGGTATCGGCTTACACCGGTGATGAATGACTTGCTAGACATTCTTTCAGATTTACGGTTTTCGACTTTCATAAAAGCACAAGATTGGTCTGTATCCAGCCCTCTAAGGTTCAAAAAACACGCCATATCACCAAATCAGTGGTCGCAACTCCCAATCACCGATGACCGTAACGCCAAACCAAGGGTTATAATAATAATAATGATGATAACAATAATAATAATAATAATAATACATTTCATAAAAGCACGAGACCGGAATCGATTTCTAGACCAATCAAACGCGGCTTTCGTACAATCATAATATTTAAATTGCTTTTTGATTTTCATAAAAACACCCAAGACGGGACCATATCTAAGTGCCCAATTAGTAGTGTCATGTATCATGTTCTTTAATGTATTTTTACAAAATACTATATTCACTTTCAGTCGTCCATCGTTATGTTACAACCTGAACCTACTACCCGTGCTTACATGGTTCGCCGTGTCCGAAATCCTGTTACCTACCTAGGTGACTAAGTTGAACGTTAATCAATTTTTACTTGAGGTGACTGACTTGTTAGATACTCAATCACGGTTTTTGACTTAACACTTTTTATATATAAAAAAAGCACCGGACATACGAAGAGGGTATGTATCAAGCCTGTTCAATTACCGACTTCCACGGGTCATATGAGATTTCCAGACACTCGAGCTCGACATTTTGAACATTCCTGCCAACAAGACCATTTAACAGCTCAAAGTTTGTGTTTTAGTTTATCATCAACGTGCAATTTAACAGGCAAATATAATTTTAACGACGTCGTCTCCGAAATCGTTTCCACTCTTGGAAAGTTACACCTGTAGCTAGTATATTATGTTATAAATGCATAAAAGATGAATTTCTGACGGACTGATTCATAATCAAAATAGACTCAAAACTATGATAGTATGATTGATAGAAACTTGAAATATTCATGGTACCATCGTATTACGATAATATTATATGGGCGCACTAAAATGGATATTTTTTTTTTGTTTTTATAGGATTGCCATTTGCTACATAAAGCAAAGAAGTTATTAATAAAAATGAATTAATATAATTTTAGATATGAATTTTATATTTGGTCAAAGTTTTAAGTTGTGTGGATTGTATTTAACGAAGTTTAAGATGGGGTAAACATCTGTAGGCGTTTAATTCGTTACAAGCAACGTCGTGCAGGACCAGTCAGTATTATACAGACACTTATTCGAGTTAGGAATCACATTTTAAATTTATTTATAGTTTTGATTTTCTCAAAAGACGAAGACCGAAATCGAACTGTAACAACGAAAAAAAAAGTAACCACACGTCCCGGCGTTGACAGGTTTAACCAAAATGCCGGTTTTCCGTCAACACGGCGATCACAGAGCATCGGCTACTTTCAATCGATTATCGTTATAGTATAATAATATATTCCACGATTATTAATTACCGTAGTTCGAAACTGCATCAGTACACATGGTGCAGAGACCACACACACACACACACACACACATCATTAATTAATATAAAGGCGTGTGTATACCTAGTATATGGTATGGTCGAACAATAATGCAATTTCCGATGATTTGATTTACGATTATTATGGTACGCGTCGCTGTATGTAAATACGCGATTTTGGCCAGCCATCTGTACATAATATACATATTATTATGTAAAACACACTATCTCTCTCTCTCTCTCTCTCTCTCACGCACAGTCCCATGATATAATATAATAATATAGAACCGGGTTCGGTGAATATTTACTAATTTGAAGTGGCCAAATTATGGAATCTAAACTACACAGTGTGGCATACAAAATATGCCATGTACTACTACCCCGCATCGACACTGAATTAGTAAAATATTCAAGGACCTCACTAAACATAATATTATGTGTCGGACATGAATACTACGTATTGCGTGTACGTGCGTTAGCATCCGTTTTGCGTATACGCTGTACGTATAATATTGTGCTTCCATGAAATAATATTATTATTAATTACTATCGTACGCTGCAGTTATTATCAGTTTATTGAATTGTAAGTAAATTATAATTTACGCTGTACTAAAGACGATTATAGAATGCACAAAAACTATGAACACTAAAATAAGAATTACATCTGATAACACCGCGAACAACATCGTAAAATAATCGTTATTTTAGATACCATAACTTATCAAATGCGTTACATATTATTAAAATTATTTATAACGTACTAGCCAAAGGCCTGGTGTGGTTCGAGAGGTTGGCCTCAGCCACTAACATGTTCTGAGGTCAAGCATTGGCCGACGTCCCTAGTTCTCAGATGGGTGATTATAAAATCAAATATATATAAAGTGACAAATCTACGACCCACATAGATACACGTATTTATCAAAGAACCCTCTACAAAATACTAATAGTCATAGTTGCTAACGTTTAGGCAGTCAGACTATATACATAGTGACCATGCCCCCCCTCATCCCTTAGGCATAATAAACTACCTATAATTATTTTTTTTGTTTTTGTTAGTCGTGCTATCACATTAATCGGTTAGTGAAGACTGACTGACGTCTGGCCAAGTTGTTGATAGTAAAAAACCTATAGGCCAAAGTGGGTAGATAGTGTAAAGTATAATTTTTGGACTAGAAGGATATTGCTCCCCCTCCCTTGAAGACAAGTCAAATACGCACAAACATTTGGCATGCAGGTAGCTATTATGTTCAGCAAAATCAAATTTAAATATACACCAGTGGTGCCATCTGCCCAGTAAAATAATATAAAATTCCCCAGTTTTAAAGCATATTTTGATTAATTGATCAATGTTTGAAAAGGTTTTACATTTAAAGGGGAGTTATATTCAGTCAATGGCCCATGTGCACGATTAGACACGCTCTGTATATGTGATTTTGTATTACTTATTCGAGATATTATGTTGGATTTAGAATTTGGTGAGTTGACATAGTGAATTTTTGATAATAATAATTAAGTTTATCATAATATAACCAGTACGCGTTACCCATCAGCCATCATCACGGGTATGATTTAAACTATGAAATTAATTATACGTTTTACCATGACTGATAGAATGATACAGCTCCGCCGTAATGATTCATCACTTGCAGGTACGTTCGAACAATTTTTTTTTTTGCCCGGTATAAAATGAAAAAACTTGGTCAGGTACTTAAATAGTTAAATGTATTAAGAAAAAGAAAGAAAAAACTATTATCCGACGACGTTGTAAGTCAACGGTCGTCATGACAGAGATATATCATTTGTATTAGAAAAACCCTCTCCTATTCCATTCAAGTTATATATTAAATAATACAAATAAATATAATATAATATATAGGTAATAGGTATATTATCATATTATACAATGTATAATGTGTTTAACCATTAAACTAATAATATTTTGAAGATTTCACATTATAAAGTGTACTTACTGAGCATTATAGTGCATTATTATTAGGTTAGATATGCGATGAACATTGATAGATATAACCACAGCACACGTGTATCTAATTAATGAACAACTTTGCTTCCTAATAACATGCACTCGGTAATCACATGCTGTATTTATTTTATTATTATATTGTGTCATTTTGAAGGAAAAAAGTAATTTAATTTGGAAATCAGCTGTTATACATATTATACACTTTTACATTACCTATAATATAGATCCATGTTTTTCCAAATTCACGTATCTAGTAGTAATTAAGTAGTAATTAAGTAGTGAATCCCGAAGGCAAGTTTAAATTGACATAAATTATGTAATTATCAAGCCAATTTGAATGTTTTGTTAGTTTTAGAAAGAACTGAACAAATGTTATACCTACAAACAAATACATTTTTTATTTTAAATAGGAAATAAGAGATATTTTTTTGATTTATTTGATGAGTTGATAAAATAAATTAATGAAAACCGTAAAGTACAGCCAGTACTTGATTGGAAAAATGTAGTTGAAGAACGCAAACATGAAGTCACGGTTTTTTTCCTATAAATACTCATGGATCAGTGTGTCATATTTTAGCAAAAATCAAAAGGATGAAATGATAAATTAAAAAAAAAAAAAACAGAAAATCTACTCTCACGTTTCAAGCACTGGATACAAACGATGTTATATACTGACTAACTTTCAAAATAAATAACTGAATGTCAGTGTACTTGAACTTTTGAACGGTTAGATAGGTTAAACGGAAAAGTGTATACATGTTTTTAAAATATATACCCGATAATGTTGCATTATTTAAAAACTGAGAATGACGAATATGAAAAAGTGTTGGGTTTGACATGTGAGTGTGTATGATAAATAGGTAATGGGTGGGCGCAGTTGGAATATATCATAATCTGCACGGTAAAAATTCTCCCAGGATAATAATATCGTATTTTATTTTACAATAGTCACGTATATCTACTGTGTTAAATTTGTTCGAAACCGACTATGTGATAAATTTTAACCAACCCAAAATATAACGGATAGCGTAAAGAAATAAGAAAAAATAATATCACAATAGTATACAGATGCTTCATTATTTTGATTCATCTATAATTGTAATTTTATAAATTTATATAATTATAATTCATTTAATGAATTTATGATTTTTAAAATTTTTATATATTATGCTTGAAGACCATATTTTCATATACTTAAAAATTTTTATAATGCTTAATTGTTTTTATAATTTGATTACAGAAGTGATTTATAAGGTTCTTTTTTCAAATTAAAACCGCCTAAAAAGAAGATTTTTGATAATTTTTTTTCGAAAATGTTCATGGAAGTATCTAAAGTGAGTATCTGACAATTATAATATGATTCTTGTTTAAGAACTTAATAAACAATTAAGAAACGGGTGTTAGCTTGATTGGTGAGTAACCAAATAATGGCAAAGAAAAATTACTGCTGAAATAAAAAAAAAAAACTATTTGGATGACATAATTATTTTGGCTAGAAGAAGCAAAATGTTTCTCAAAAAAGAAAAAAACGTTGACTTTACCCAATAATATTATGTAGAATAACGTTTTAGTTTTTTTCAAATCAGGATTATGAAGAAAAGTTATTATTATTATTATTATTATTATTATTATTATTATTATTATTATTATTATTATTTTATAATAATTAGTAATTTATATATGATTATCAAACTTTCAGTCAAATTATCTTAGATTTATGATACAAATATTCGGCACTCCTAATCTTTAACTCTGGCATTCTCAAATCCATGAAAAACTTTTTTCTTTTTCATTTTGGAATTATTAAAAAATAATTAACAATGGTAGGTATTGAAAAGTAACGACTTGTAATTCACCTACTTAAAATTGGTTTATAGATGTTTATAAGTAAAACATGTTCAGAAAAATGAAAAAAAATCATATATATAGTATATACTGAATACTTAAAAAGCGGCGATCCTCTTAAATTTAGGTGATCAGAAAGTCATATATGACTTTAGCAACAGTCTAAAATATTGTGGTATTTTCAATAATTGTCTATAAAACTTGAGTCTAGTTTAGTAGTTTCCATAGATCATTTTATCATTGTTATATTCATACAATCATATCTAAAAGGTTCATCATGTACTGTAAAATAATTTTAAAAAAGTAAACAATAATAATGTTATCTTGAATATTGTGCACCAAAAATAAGTATGTACTCGGAATAATGCAATTTCATATATACCTGAAATATAATATTTAAACTACCTATACCTATTTTCAATTTTGTTAAATCAATATAGGAAGTATTTGAATACGTATAAACAAAATATACAAAATCAATATAAAATCCAGTCAAAATATTCCTATGCAGACTAAAGCGCTTCAATAATTTTATTTTATTTATTAAGTGCTAAAAAATAATGATAAATATTAGATGTCATATAATAAAATGTATATGGATGCATGATGAAGGTATATTATATAATAAACAAATTAGCTGACCCATTTAGAAAAAAAGACACATTTTAAAATGTTTGTATGATACAGAAATATACGTATAATATACGTACATAAATCGAATTTGTGATAAACGGAATGCTAAAAAAAAACTGACCAGCGTTGTTTAGTTGTGTGTAATATTCTTGATTGTTTAATACAGAAATAGATAATAAGTTAATGATTAATAATTATATTTTTCGAATGGGTCGATTTTTACTGCATTATGATATTTGTTATTCGATTAACCTACAGTATTTGTGAAACGTTGATTTTTTAATAATATAAATATTTTATTTACATAGTTTTATAAACACCGGATGATCAGATGAATGACATATTTTGTCAGTTTACATTTTTTAATAGGAGTTAAAACAACGTAATATCATTAGAACACTATTCTTTCAGTTTATAAGTCGTATACTCGGATGAGTAAGATAAAAATAATTAAATAATCGAAACTATCATGGATCGAGAAACAATCAATATTTTCGATTCTATAACAGCTGTAGTTATTATGTATCATTAATATGTCCATGAAATTCGAAAATAAAAATAACATTCCATCTCTAGGATAAATAGAAACTTTTAAAATAATGCATAAAGTTTTCCTTTCAGGCAGGTATCGAACAAGAGTGTTTCGTATGATCGTGGTTTTTGGTAGTTTTTCTTTCTGGTAAATTACTGACTATAAACTTTTGTGAACTCCTTTTCACCATAAAAGTGATTAAATCTAAAAAAAAAAACATGTCATTGTTATAGAGTTTATCTTCACTCCGTTCACAATTTAAATTAAACAAAAAAAAACTTTTCAGTAAGATTATTGAAAATGTATACACAAGTGTATCATAATGTTCACGATTGATTGGACAATTTTAGATGCTTTTTTAAGTGTCAACTTTTTTATGGTGATTTTCGAATACTTTGTTCTTTTAGATAACAAATCTTAAATCTCAATATCTAACACGTACATTTATTTTATTAGCAGGAATTATTAAATCAATAATACCTACATCGCATGAATTATTTATGAATTATGGTTAAGAATTACTACATCAGAACAAACGTAGTTATTTTTTATTTATTATTTCCGTTGATTCATAAATCATTATTGCATGATTATTTAAGGTAAATATAATTTATTTATATGCTTTGAGAGCATTAATAATATATACCTACGGCAGAGACTGGAACCGTACCGAAAAGAACCGGTTTTAGAACCGGACCGGAACCCTTAAATACATTTTTTTAGGAACCGAAACCGAAACCTATATTTTGATGTAGAGGTTTTTACGGTTTTTTTCGGTTCCAAAATTCAATAGATATTTTATATATGGTGTAAGTTGGTAATAACTAATAATTAGTAATAATAAATAATTATAGAATTGTAGACCTATAAAAGTTTATCAATGCTAAGGAAAAGAATATTATTATGTGTACAAGTACAACAGAATTGTCATAAAAGAAATACCAAAAATCTAAATTCTAATAACCGTAATATGTAACCGATATCAATATTATTATTGAATTGCAATTCGCAATAGCTGATGTAGAATTTCTGAAAATAATAGCAATTTGGACGTTTATAAGTGATTCAGAATTCAGAGTAAGTTGTCATATAAATTATAAACTATAATATTGTTACCTTACTAATATGCCTGCATTGATAATATTAAATACCTAAACCTAAAGCGGGTATCGTTAAATCTTTTCTCTATACTACCTATGCTCTGTACGACAATTCTACTAAACTGTTCTTCTATCTTCATTAGCGTGGTATATAATATATATATTGTTTAAATTTATATTTTTATATATAAATTATAAATTATTATATCAAACTGGAACGTGGGTCACCCAAGTGTGTTAAAAATGCATTCTTATTTGTTTTTTTAATAATAATTTTTTATTTATTTTAATTTATTATTTTATAATAATTAATTTTTTCATAATATTACCTAAATTCTAAAATAGTTACACTTAATTACAATTAGCTGTCACTAAAAAATGGTTATTAATATTATGTTCATTTTTTTATATAGTACTTTATTGATAAAAAAAAAAGTCAAATAATAAGGGTTAAAACCGGTATTAACCGAAACCGAAACCGAAACCGAAACGGAAATTCGATATTTTCAAAAACCGAAACCAGAACCGAAACCGAAATTTTCAGTTTTTGAGAACTGAAAACTAAACCCAAACCGATAAAATCATAAAGGTTCCAGTCCCTGACCTACGGAGACAAATAAAGATGGGTAAGCAAAATTAACATTAAAAAAATTCTACTAAAAATGGCTATTAAATTTGATCATAATAATGAATGCTATCGTCCCATAGGTCATCTCAACTGTATTTATGTACATTATATTATGTGAATTATAACGCATACCAAAAAAGGAAATAATAATAGTAATCTAATTTGCTAGCCAAAATGATTTGCGTCTAAATCAAAGTTAACTATCAACGGGTAATGTCTCAATTAGGTTTGTATATTATGTTGTACTTAAATACTTTGGTTTCAACTCAGTATCGTACAATTGACAAAATTTGTAATTAAAATTTTAATGTTTAAAGATATTTTATAAAAAAAAGTAAAACATAATATTAGTATCGTTTAAGAAAAATTTTGTAATTAAAGATAATATACTCATAGTCGTTCATATTATATTCATAAAAAAATTTAGTTATTTCATTATAATACATATTTTACATATTATAATACATAGCAAAATTTACGAATTTGATATACTACATAATATACTGTATAATATAATTATAGTATATTATACACAAAATAATAGATAAAGACAATAGCTGATATCATAATCGCCAATTTCGTCATCACTTGATAAGCTGAGTAGTGGGTATAGGTACACAATGATAGTAAAACACGATGGTTTCAATCGTGACAGCAAATAATATTGTAGTTTAAACCTGTCTATTATTATCGTTATCCTAGTTTAGACTGTCACCACGAGAACAATATGATAGTTGCAGCTTTGTTTTCATGATAGTGAAAATAAGTGTCATTCTCATTACCAAACATGGATTTGCACAATGTCTTCCTCTAGGCATCTGTCTTATGATATCCCCTAAATTATATTTGAGCAAGACGTCATATTTTATTTTACCTAACGTATACGAAAAAATAAACCTGTAAATATATTCAATTGCTGATGCGCTTAAGTATTATCCCTAGTAGGTTAGAATTTAAAATATAATTTCGATAAAAATTGCTGTCCTCAAAAATGTAATTTTTTTTTATTAAATATTTTTCATTTTTATAGCGATTATAGATAAACATCGCCTAGTAAGTACAATTTACATTTGAGTATAACATTTTGGAATAAAGTACCTGTCTAGTTATATCAAAATATATGGAGTATATGTTTTTTAAAATTTTTTTTTTTTTTTAATAATAATTTTAGTGTGATTTGTGCGTAGGGACTCCACGCACCGGTTTCTTTGACTCACTTGATTAGTTTGAAGTAATTTTCATTTTCATAAAACAATTTAATTTTGAGTACCTGGCTATCTTGTTTTTTAAGATATCTATAAAAAAACTGAGTGTCAATAGTTAATTTAACTAAATCGAATACCAATATTGTAAAGCAAAAAACATATAATTCAATTATTTGCTTATACCTACCAACAGAACTTAAAAATGCAATTAAAATTTTTTTGGAAGTTTAATTTATGAAAACTTAATGGCTTAAAAGAGATAACAAATAAAAAGTATTTACTAGACTGACTGCTTTTATATTCCGATCGCATGTCCACGTTTTTCACTCATTATAGAGAAAAATAATAGCACACTGAAATGGTAGAATGATATGTGAAGGAGAACGTCCAATAAAAAAAAAAGCAAAACACGACAGAGCTAGGGTGAAATACCGATTTTTATCACTACGGGTCATTAGTGGCACGGTATCATAGCTATATGGTTGATTAGAGAAAGAAATAAACAAAGACAGAGTGTGAGTGAGATAGATAAAGGATATAATGGTCGAAGGCAGGACTAGTGTCCGCCCGTGACTATGACTTATGACGCCAATTTGACTTGGACAACGATCACGCGAACAGATATCAAATCGAACCATTAACGGACACGAAAATGGCGGTGGTTATAACCCGTTAAATTCCTGTTGGCGATCATTTTTGACAAGTATAATACCACGTGGTTGTTCTTTTTTCCACGGCCTTTTTTTTATACCGATTATCGAGCCAGCAGTAACACGAGTTTTTAAAATATGGACTCATAGGACAATTTTTTGTTTATTACGTAATATAATATTATTATGTACAGCGATTGGAGGTAAATGCCATTGTATTCAATTCTTAACCTTCAAAATATATTTAATATTATACCTATAATATATATATTACATGTAATGGGATCTAAAACTATCAAAACTATAAATTCGCAACAATATATTATATTATAAAGTAATAAGTATATTTTATTTTAGCCATTCAAATGAAGTTATTTAATTTCTATGCATATACATTTAGTTCGCAGTATTAAGTATTAACAGATACTGTTTTTTTGTATATAAAATTTCACAGTGTCAACCTTTAATTCTTTTCATTTACTCATAGTGCAAATTTGTTTTATGAGCTTTCTGTGTGTCATTTGTTTTAAAGGATATTACGATCTCAAACCATTTGTTTCACATTTCTGAAAAAAAAAAAAATAATAAATATTAAAATATATTCAAGTAATTCCACGAACTATTGAGTGTGACAAAATATACAATAACTGAATTTGACAATATGTACTTGAACGAGTTCAATTTAAAAGTCGTAACCGAGGGTAATAAGGGTGATTGGATTTTTGACGTCTAGGGAACTATATTCGTATAGGGGTTAGATTTCACTATACCACAAGGGATCTAGTTGTCATCACACCAGAGTTGTCTCCTTCTATAAAATATATTTTTAATTTACCATCCTTTATATACTTGAAAAATACTTATTATTTTACTTAATCAACACGATACATCGAATATACGGTTATTATTGCAGAAATACAAAATCAGAAAACTATTGTTACAAAATTAAACAATATCTTCTATCGTTTTTTTCTTATTATTACCATTGACATTTCTGTTGGATTCAAAAAATAGCTAATCGATTTGAAAATAATAATGAACGATAATATGATAAAGTTTTTTATTATAAAATGTACCAGAAAAATACGGTTAAATTATCAAGGTGCGATAATTGCCGACAATCGAGTATTATAATATATAATATTATACGTTTATACCCATTATAAAGTTCGACTGAATCTTGTGTGGAATAAATTTTAACTAGCTTGATATTATGTACTTATGTCAATCATCGAACAGCTTGTACTGCAGCTTAATTGGATTCGAGATTATACAATTATGAAAGTTTATATATTGTTATGTATTATATTGGTATAAAATAATAGACGTTTATTTATTATACTTATCTAATAGATTATAATTTTTTATTAATATAGATATATTTTTTAGGTTGCTAGAAAATCTAACCATTCAGTCAATCAATTTTACGTTAATTTATCGATAGTTTTACCTTTAAGCTTTAAGGAATACAACATTATAGTTACACATTTATCTTTTTCAATTATAAAACGTAACAGCACATAGAATTTTTTTTTATAAATATTGTTTAAATATTAATAAAATATTCAATATTGTATTAAATCATTCTTATAGCCGTGTCTATGATAAAGGAAACTCTGACATAAATTGTTTTTAGAAGACGTTTTATTATATTTCAAACATTTTAATAAAATATTAAATTTAAATTGATATTTATTATGTTATATGTTTGTGTGTGTGTCTTAGTGCTATAGTAATAATTATTATATTACTTATTTTTAAGTTATTAAAAATCACATAACTGTATTAATACAACAAAATAATAGTTCACGTTATTGTAGTAGGTAATTTAATTTTAAATGTATGAATAAATATTCTTCATTCAATTAAATACTTGAAACACGTATGAAATGTTATGTTGTTTCACCTATATGGAGACACGTGGTCCGGCACTTTAATAATTACTAAATGTTATGTATATTTATCATGTATAATATCACAATACCAAATAAGTAATGACTTTTAGTCTTTAGAATATTCACTTTTGTTTAGTAATTTTTAAATTTTAATAATTGCTTCGTACTATTGACTTAAGTTATTTTATAAATTCTCTGTTTATATATATAAATAATCTATCATATTATCCAAGTTTTATGAATAATAAAAAATACCGTGTGATAATAAAATAATTTCTGGAAATACATTCGAATTGTTTTGGCTTCATTGGATCATAATGTTATATTTTTTCTTTATTATTGTTTCTTTTATTTTTCTTTATTAATATTTAGTATTTATATTTTATATAAACAATGTTTTTCTTAAGTTTCTATATTATAAACGAGTTTTGAAAAATATATTTTGTTATTGATGGCATGCAACAACGTAATACACCGTACTTATTTTTAATTTAAATTGTTACTCAGAAAGTACATATTATTATATTTTAACTGTATCTAATAGTAAAAAAAATGTCACTATATAGTATACATAGGTAGTAGTGTTTGAATAAAAAAATGTTACCACTTTAAAGAAGAAGAAAAGAAAATTGCAATAACGTCGGGTTTCTATCTATAAACACAATAATAGCCTATTTTATATACCTACTCAATTGCATTATACATTCTTTGGAAACCATGAATTTGTTGAATTTTACCCGAACTATTATCATTACATACAATATTATGGACTATGGTATACTCATTATCATTATTGATATTATACTATTTATCTTGTATTTTACTCCTGTCTCTTTAATGCAGTGTTGAACTTTGTGATTATATATCTACAGGCTAAATAAAAATGTTCTGAGACAAGTTGTGTCTGAGTAGTTGTTAATCGTATGGTATTTCTGACGCAACGTTGAATAGCACTAAGGCAATATTTTATTTGTATTATTATTTATGCTTACTACTATTATAATATATTTCATATGAAATATCATTCACGTAAAAATATAAACCTATGTTTCTTTTACATCGTTTCACACGATACGTCGTATTATAATGGCAGATTCTAAAACAATAAAACATGCGTGATTAAAAATCTCATATAGATAAATTTGGGATGTCTGACTAAATGACGACTAAAATATGTCTTCGACCGTCCGCGTAGGTGAAATTCCGACTAATGTGTTTCCGTGACCCACTCTAAAACTTTTTACTTTATTTTTACCGTTAGATTTGCCTGGTTTTTTTTTTCTGTAAAATGCCGATGACGGTATAGTTTGTTTTGCAGTCTATCTTTGTGCCCATCCCACCGTATTTGTTTATAAAGTGTATACACATTATGTATAGAGAGGCATGTACTTCCCCCTGTGCACCCTTACACACCACAACACGATTGAACCGTGTACGACCGGGATACGTGGTATATGTATTTGGGTTGCGGTGAATAATAACTCCTTTGACCACTACCGCCCTTAAAACGGATGAGTGTATAGTACGTGCAACGGTCAGACGGCGTCTCGGTTATGCAATATCAATACGTCCTTGTCGACGGTCCAATATTGCGGTCGATGCGTTGCACGTTCGGGAGTAAAGTACGACTATAATATTAATATAAATTGCACGGTTGTTTTTAATAACATTATAATATTGATATATTAAAATAATATAAAAACTGTCTGGAAAATATATAATACGAAGTCTAAAATAAAATATAATATGCATGCGCTAAATATTGTTTAGGTATACTCTAAAAGTTGGTTAAAAATATTAAAGTTCAATAATCTGTGTAAAAACGCGATTTTTTTAGGAACATTTATCGACCTTTTGTTTTAAAAAAGCAGAGACTGTTTAGGTTGTACCATTGTCACCATAAAGATAAATTAAAATGTCATGTTATAAATATAAAAGTTAAATTAAAGTAAATATACTTAAAATATAAAATATATTATATTGTATTTATATCGTTTCACTGTTGTGACTTAAATCCTCAACGGTAAAACGACGTTTTGGGTATAAAATATCATTACTTTGGGGAACTCATTTACTTATTAGTCGGAACATTCAATAAACAAAGAGTCCAATTATAAATATTAGTTATAATAAATAAATAATTATAATAATAAATAGTAAACACGGCATTTATAACAAACCGAATCCTAAAGACTCGCCTAGGAAAATTACTAAACATTTTAAAGACCCACCTCCAATCTTCCTAATAATTTCTCTAAACTCACATAAAGCTTATAACATATTAAACTTGATAAATTAATTCACTAATACAATGGAACCTAAATGTTTTTTTACAGTAAAATAATTGACCTAAAACTCTTAGTAAATAATTTAAAACCTAGTATTATATGTCTCCAAGAAACAGATTTAAAACCTAACCACAATGCAACTGTGAAGAACTACCAAGGATATTTCAAGGAAAGACAAATAAACCCAAACCACGCCAGTGGGGGAGTAGCTATCCTAGTTAAAAATAATATAAAATCATCACCAATACCTATTAACTCAGAACTTGAAGTAATTGCAACAAGAATACAGCTACACCATGAAATAACCATATGCAATATATATTTACCTGATAGTATAGTTTTTTCTTACCAACAAATTATTAATATAATAAAGCAACTACCCTCACCATACATAATGGTCGGCGATTTTAACAGTAGAAATACAAATTGGGGATGTAATCACACCGATCCTAGAGGAAAAATTATTGAGAAAATCATAGATGACGAAAATATTACACTCCTCAACAATGGAACCTTTACTCGTCATAATTCGTCCAAAGGAACCTTTTCAGCGATCGTCCTATCTTTAGCCTCTCCGTCAATCTCCCCATACCTCTCATGGGAAGTCAAGACCGACTATTTTAATAGCGATCATTAGCCAATATTAATTAAAATACACCATAGAAACAACCCCCAGACTCCTTACAACACAAACAAATGGAATCTAAGAAATACAAACTGGACGCTCTATTCAGACATAATAGACAAAACTATGTCAGAAAACTAAATTTTTAACAACGAATTAAATACAGATGACATTGATATAATAAATTGTAAAACAATTCACTTCAATCATAACTGAAGCAGCCCATAAATCCATTGGAAAAACAATAATGCATCCCAAAAAAACTCCCGTCCCTTGGTGGTCCAAAGAATGTAATAATGCTATAAAAAAATGCAAAAAAGCACTCAACAGATAGAAAAAACCAAAACAACCCTGACCACATAAATTTAAAAAAAGCTAAAGCCCTATCTAGAAGAATTATAAAACATCAAAAAAATGAATTTTGGAAAAAACTTATAAATCATCTAACCCCCAATACACCAATTAAATAAGCATGGAAAAAAATACGATTAATAGAGGCATACAATTCAATGATACCCCCCAAACACTGACAAAAGGAGACAAAACATATTACTGCTCCCTAGAAAAAGCTGAAGCCCTTCCTGAAATTTTTGAAAACAACATCAGTAATGAAAATTATTGCCCTGAATTTAGAAACTCAAAATCAAAAAATGAAACAGATAATTTAATTACATTTTCAAAGGATGAAAACCATCCAATAAACATACCAATCAATGTACAGAAACTCTATGATGCACTTTGTAAATGTAATTCAAAAAACAGCACAGGCCATGATGAAATACCATACATATTTATTAAAAAAACTCCCTATCAGTGCCATCTCTATACTACTAAAAATCTTCAACTTAATATGGAAGAAGAGGACTTTCCCTACTTCTTGGAAAATAGCCATTATTATACCAATACTTAAACCTAACAAAGATCGACACGAAGTTACATCTTACCGGCCAACATCTTTAATATGCACCCTAAGCAAATTGCTGGAAAAAATTGTTAGCAAAAGATTGTATTGGACTTTAAAACAAACAAATTTTATCAGCAACCAACAATTTGATTTCCAAAGGAACAATTCCACCATAGATGCTTTAACTATAATAACAGAATACATATTATACTCAGCCTTCAGAATCAAACAGCACGTACTATTAGCTTCACTTGACATCAAAAAAGCCTACGATATGGTTTGGCGCCATCGAATACTAGATATACTCCAAAAAAATAAAATTAATGGCAATACACTCGCCTATATCTCAAATTTTCTGTCAAAACGATCTTTCTCGGTGAAATTAAACGAAACCCATTCCAGTAATCATAATCTCCAAAACGGCATACCCCAAGGATCAAATTTAAGTGTCATCCTCTTTATAATAGCTATTAACGAACTTCCAAGTATAATACCTTCTCCACTCAAAGCCATTATGTTTGCCGACGATAGTACTATTTACTGTAAAGGAAGAAATATAAACACATCAAAAACAATCATGCAAAACGCCATCAATGAAATCAGCAAATGAGAAAAATCTACGGGGTTCAAATTTGGCCCAGCAAAATCCAAAAGTATCCTATTCTCATACAAAACAAATACAACCCCACCTCAAATATACATGAACAATATTCTAATTCCACCCACAAACGACTCAAAAATGTTAGGATTAAACCTAAACAATCAACTAAATTGGGCCAAACACATAAAATTATGTGCTGTAAGACATTTACTTGAGCATTGAAATTATAAAAATACTACATCAATAGTCGAAGTGTACTATTAAAACTGTCAAAAACTGTATACTTGAAACGAAGTGTTTTTATTATTGTTACATTATGTAATACATTAATTATTCCTACTAATTATATAAATACATATACATAATATATTAAATACGATACGGTTGGCTAGAAATATGATACATTAATAAGTATAATATTATCATTGATAATTCAAAAACGTTAAGCGATAATATTTCATGGTATTATTTCGTAAATACATAATAATAACGAATTTATGACATATTTAAAATGAAGCAGAAAAAATAGTGATCAGCTTCCATCCTTCCTTTCATATGTAATTATGCACATATGAAAATACAATTTTTCTCGAAAATATGTCGAACGGAACTATATATTGATTTTTTTGAAGTTCTGGAAATTGGTTGTTATATAACATGAATTACACAGATATTTATTTAAAAATTCAGAGAAAATGCACAGCGAGTTAATAACATCGAATACACATAATATACTAATTATTTGATGTTGTTTCAATAGACATAATAATATATTCGGTGGAGCTCAGTGTCGGTCAATTATTTATAATTTTTATTTGAAACCAGAATAATAATTGTTTTAATTATATTGGCCAAAATCGAATTTATAGTTCAGTAACCGTTATCATAATCGTTTCAATGCACAAAATAAAATGTATGTATAGTCCGTTTTGCGTTATTTTTATGTAGATTTATATATATAAGGTAAAAAGCTAGTTTTGCTATAGTTTACGACCATTGAGTCCACCATAACTGTTTGTTTTTGTTTTGCAGAGCAAATATTGATTGAGAATTAAAAAATAATATTTTAATTTGAATAATGTATACAATAGGGAAAAACGAGTAGAAAATATATTACGATTGACATCATATAATTATAGCATTCGGATACAATTTCACTTATTGGTAATATTCATTATTATAGTATATTTTAGAGTTGTCAAAAAGAAACGTTTGTTTTTTATTTTTTAGGAAAAAAATCTAAGCTAATAAACCAACGTAATATCTTTCGTGCGTGCGTTATTAAAAATCGGTCCAGTGATTATTTATTTCGTTGAAAATGTTTGTAATAATACAATTCTGGCAGATTTCCTCCCTTCCCCGTGGTGAATATTATATATTTTATAGAAACTATTATTTATATGTCTGGAATTTTCCAGTAAATAATAGTTATGATAACTCCGTTTTATTTTTCGACAGAATTAATATCTGTATCATTTGCGTGCATATTTTCATATTTTTTACCGTCAACTCGCCTAGGTATTCACAATTGGATCGAAAGATATAATCCCCGGGGACTCACATAAACGAGATATGAATAATATTTCTTAATGACAGCGAAGTCTAACGTAAGAGGCAAAAATAAACGAGCTCGATATAATTTACAAATGCGTATGCATAGGTAATATACGTATTTTGTGGGATATTGTATTCACATTTACATTTGTGATATCACGATCGTAGCCTGCAGTTCACATAAATAATATTATAATAACATTAACAAATTTTACATGGCGTTTTAATTGGCTAAGAGCAAAAGCAAACGTCTCTAGGGAAATTTAAAGAATATTGCCTTGTATATCTACTATAGCTGTGTGTGCAAGAAGCGGTATTTAAGTAACATCATAGCGTCATTATCGAAGAATGAAATATTATAAACATCAACATTTAATGTATTTGTCTTACTCGTCATGATTCGCAGGTTATAACTTATAATACGGCGACCAATTAATGTACTAAAAGATGATAGACTTCAGCACAATTAGTTGGCTTCTTTAATTGAAAATGTAAATTATTGTATTGTCGACCCTTTTGGTAAGCGTTTTTCCTTTTTAAACATTTACTTGTTCCATTAGCACAACCGACCGGATAGTTTGTGTGGCGATACTGTTAAGTATAAAGTATTAAAGTACTAATACAATTTGAAGTTCTCCAACAAAGACATTAACTATACGTGCAATGTTGTTGATGTTAAGATGAAACGCTGCCCTAACCATAAAATAACTTTTAAAATAATCGAGTTATTGATTTAAACTTTATAGTTCGTTTATTCCATTAATCAAATTTTAGCAGTAGCCACCATCACTCCTATTCGCTCCACTGTTATTAACTAAATTAAATAATAAATACGTAGACATTTAATATAATACAATTTAATACGTTAGTTATCTATACAGGTACGTTACTATTAACATCATTAAAACTTATATCAGACAAAAATTAATTAAATCAAAATTAAATTTCTACACGTAAGTAAAACATAAAAACATAACTCTAATGAAAACATATTTTAACCTATTTTCATGATTGTTAATTTTTAATTACTTTAAAGAAATAATCAGTACCTAATGATAATTAAGCCACACATTTTAATTTTACAACGACATAATTTATTTTACAGCAGCATAAAGATAATCTAGTCAGTTTTGATTTACAAAGATTGTAAATTGTATATGTTTTTGTTAAATACTACTGGCAAATTATTCGTTCGTTATTGATATATTTTTTTTTATTATATTACCTCGAAAAGAGCCACTAAATTTTGAACCACATATGCATTCTCCTGCTATTGATCGCACATTTCTGTTCTTCATTGTTAAACATTCGACTGTCCCTTCTTAACCCGTGTCTCTGTGGTTGTACCTGACACACGCATATAAGGGTCGATCGTGTTTCTGGCGGCGAAGAAAAATCCAAACCACTATTTGTTCCCCCTCGTTTTCCCTCGAATTTCACCACTAGGGATGGCGGACCGTCCATTTTTCACCGCTCTCGCTGGAATTCCCCAGGTAATAGGGTCCACTTATCATCGAGACCAAAGAAATACTTGTCTCGCAACTCCTTTTATCCCGGAAACCGAAATTCTACACTGTTTGCGAATGTGACCATTTACATTGTGCCCGATGAAAATTGACAGAGTTCTTTGGTAGGTATTTTCTGATGAAGTTCTGTTCAATAGAATACAACATTATCGGTATCTACTAAATAAACTGCCTTGCCAATAAAACAGTTAGAACTATTGTCTCAATACGAGTTTATATACTTTATTTTGAATGAACACAGTATGTTTAATTAGAACTTACTATATGAATAAAATGTTCACAGAAATCATGTACATATTTATAATTTATAATTTGATATTACAAAACTATGGTTTTTGGAATTTAAAATCAATAAATAATTTCTACTTGAATTAACTTAACATATTATATAATATCTAAAAATACAAAGCATTGGGATACAAACAATGTAATATTATGTTTATTGTAGATATACAATAAATATAAAATGAAAATGAAAAGGAAAAATGTTTTCCAACGTAAAAATAATATTAAATGCTAAAGCTAACAAAAGGTGTAAACCTTTCTTATATTTTATGCTCTTTCTTTATGACCAAACGTTTTATGGTTTTAAAATAAACTTTATTAGTACTTAAATAAGAACTTGTTTCTATTTCATTGAAAAACACCATAAAACCACTATCGTATCCTATGTTATCGATAATAATATCTTCTCTAGACTTTAATTTAAGTTATTTTATGAGTATAAAAATATATTGTAAAATAAGTATAGAATATAATAATTATATTAAATACGTCGAAATTATACTTCAAATTGGGAAAATTTCTACCTGGATAATATTTACAATAGAGCATAATTCCGTTCTAAGAATAACAGAAGCTCTTTTGTTCGTGAGAAAAATACGAATGTACATAATAATATTTTAGAAGTAGTAATAATCCTTGAAATATTTTATACTTATTATCAGTTTATGTTAAGACTTAAGTGTGAAAACAAAATGCACTTTAAGCCCATGTTTCCACATTAATTAAACTCGCTTGAAATAAATAAATCAACTATAGTAAAATAAATAAATGCAGGTATTTTTATTTTGTTTTTGTTTTTGGCTATACAATCTACCTAAATATATTCTATGATTCAATTTTATCTACACTTCCAATATAAATAAATGGCAAATATTTATTTTTAACTGCATAATTGCATTAACTCCAGTTATCAGCGTAGGTAAAATTATAAAGCCAAATAATCATACTACCTACAACTATATTATATGATCATGGGAATTATTTATATTGAGTGGATTGGACAGGTGAGGTTATTATGGTAAATTATGTTTGTAAAATGAAACGATTGTGTATATTTGATCATTCACTTTAACATTGTTAATTTTTTTTTTATAATATTTTAACAAAAAAAGATAATCTTGGTAATAATTTATCCAAACATACGAGTTTATATCTTAGAAAAAAGTCCTTAAAAAAGTCCGTCATAAAAAAACGGTTTGAATTCATTTTATTTGATTTCCCTTAATATTTGAGAAACTTTTGTAAAATAACTGTTGACTATAAAAATAACGATGTCAAAAAATATATTTTATGACAAACAAATAGTTATCTAAAAATGAAAAAAATGAAGTGGATGGGACATGTCAACCATTTATAAAAAAAAGAACATGACGTGTAATACAATTAAATTATAAAAATTAAATTTAAAAAGTGAAGCAAAATAAATGAAATTGCAAATAACTGCACTATACCCACCTGCTCGTTTGAATAAAAACGTCAGATTTTGACGGATGAAACTTGAACATTTTATTTAAAAAAAAACATTACAGTCAGAAAAATTGTAAGATGACTCTTATCAGATAAATAATTTTTACACGTTAAGTATTTTATGAAAAATGTATTTGTTTAGAATTAATTCTTGTTTGTATGCATTTGTACACAATTGTTAAACTGAAATATGTTAAATTAATATAAAATATGTTACATGTTTATTGAGGTATTGTTATAGATGTTATGTGAAGTAAATAATATTTCAGGTATTTTGCTTATTGATAAAATACAATAAAATAAATTAATTAATTAAATGAAGTATTTTATTATGATTTAATAATTTTAAATAATATTTGTATAGATTGGTCGTTTAAATGTTTAATTTATACAATATTTTGATTCGATATAGGTAATTTTTAATTTTTATGATGAATGGTAATTTGTATATATTATACATAAATACCTAGAAAAAGTGTAGGATTGTACTTAAATAATCGATTTTAAACGAACATTTACCACTACAATTAATTGATGCTAATTAAAAAAAAGTGTGACATAAAACCATCAAAATTCCAAACTTCAATATTCTCTTCCCCGATTAAGAAAATGTCAACATCATCCTTGAATTAGTACCACCACTTGTATGATATGACAAATATATCAAACAGTATGCTTATTGTAATCTGTGGACTGATGTCTGATTGTAATTTGTAAAACAATCAAAATAAATATAAAACGGTATGTAAATAAAAACGTGAACTTGGACAACTATTGTCTGGGAGTAACTCTATATATTATGATACCGTAGTCTATATACTAAACCTAAGTAATAAACGAATACAATACCTCTATATAAAATATTTATAAAATGCGTAACTTTGGTTCAGTAGTACATAGTATGAATAATAATTATAATTCCTAATAAACTAAAAAATGTTGATTTTCAAACGAGTAGTGAACTTTTCGACCATCGTCTTGTTATTAAATATTTTTTTATGCATACAGTTGGGATTCTATGCATTGACATTTATGTTAATGCCAAACACTGACATTTTCTCAAGAACTCTAAAGAAATTACGAACAATGTTCTACGATATTTCAATGGCAATGATCGAGTGGTTTTATTTAGATAATATAATTGTATAGCCAAAGTGCATTCAAATTTCGATGACTTTAATTCACATCCACGGCAGAATGAATGTTTGTTTAAGTATCCGAATCGCTATCAATATTCTAAATATAAATAATTCATACTACAAAGACAGATCATTTTGTAACGAAATCTAGTATTCAAATGAAAAATAACGATTTTTCCTCGAACAATTGTAGATATTATTTTGCAATTTAAAAAAATATTATCCATGAGGGTTTGAAATATTTAGCCATTTTGTATAATATATAATTATTTTCTCGTACAAACTACGAGATTTAGAAAATGATTGTTTTAAGCCATATATAATATATTATATACCATGAACCTATTTTATATTTACTGTTATACTGTACATGGAATTCACTTTTAAAGTAAATAACAATGATATAATTTGAAAATTAATAAATTTATAATATCATATTATTATATGATTATTTTGTACAAAAATGTAGTTGAAAATACTGTAACCTCAATAGAAAAATAAATTACTTGTAGCAATTATAAATAAATTATAAAATATCTCTAGAAATATAGTTGACGCACCGTCTCCGATAATAACCATTTTTCGAATTCAATGATTTATAGTTGAATTCAAATTTAATACATCCATTATACATATTTTATACAGTGACAAACTCAATAACGAGGTACATTCATAAACTACTATACAGCTTAGCTACTTCTCTGAATTTGTTAGCTTTTAATCGTATTTACAAAATGTTAATAGATAAATCTTTGGATTTAAGTGGTATACTTTTATGATAAAAACTGTTTACTACAACATATAGTTTAACGTGTTCAATGAATTTAATAATTTTGCATGACATGCATACATAAATTTATAGCGTTATAGTGAGTTGTTATTCATCTTCTACTCTCGGTCGTGATTTCAAAATATTAATTCACGCCTTCGACCGAAAAACGTCTGCGTGTGAATTATTATCGGTTTCGCAGATGCTCCTTTTTTCGCGTTACCGCGTTACCCTCCCATTTACCATTAATAATTGAAACGGATTAAATCGTGATTCATTTTCATCCCTTGCTCGGTGAAATTACCCCAAATTAATTTATAATTTGGTTTTTGTTAGGTATGGTAAAAAAAAATATCTCGAATAAGCAGATATACATAACATTTATTATACGACTGTGAACAAAAATTATATATCTATTTAATATATTTTTTTTTGTTGCATTTTTTTTTTTTACGTAGCCAGGCATCAGAGAATATTGCAATAAGGACCACCACGGCGGACACTCACGCGCCACCGGTAGTCTCCCCTCGTTTAAACATCCGAACGGAAACCAATAGCCCGGTGACCGATAAATAACCGACTAATTCCGTAAAACGCGGCCGGGTTATAAATATTTATCCGAACATGTGTCCCTTTCACGCCCACCTTTGGCACCCGTAATACGCTATTCCTACCTCCACCCCCTCCACCATCGATCACACCACCTCCCTCACAACCATCCCTTACCGTTATACGTTTGCCGAGCTCCCGGGGTCGTGCGTTCAGACTGCTAATAAAAATACTACTTCAGCCTCTTTTCCTCCGTTGTAACGTATTGTTTTTCTCTACCCCCCTCCACGGACACCACCCTGTGTTTGTCTCTCACGTTTTTTTCCCGACCTTTTTTCCAATTCATTTCCCTTCAACCCTCCCCCCCTCTCCCACCTCACCACCGTATCGCCCGCAACACCCGACAACCGTAGTAAAATAAAATGAAAACCTAATACAACAATGCGCTAAGTAGTGTTAAACAAACGTACTTGTGGCCATATGAAACATTACCGTCGATTTTCGAGCAATGTACCGGAACGCTGTTAACAATGGAAGGTTTTCGTTCGTAAAAATATTAAAAGATAAAAAAAATCTGAACAAATTAAATATTTATGTCAAAAAAAAAAAGAAAATTTTAAACTTCGTAACATTATAATATACTGTATATCTCATATATTTTATACAAAGTTATTTGTAATATATCCATGCAGAATATTTGTAAACTAAGATAAACCTGGTCCTCCACACGAGTTTTTCTCAATGAATCCAGTAATCTTCATGATATTAATTTAAATTAAAAAAAAATGTTGTGTGTTCAACACAGTCGGTTACAAAGTAATAAGCATATTATTACTCTATTATCTAGGTATATAAAAAAATATGGTAGCTGGTAACAATAATACATTACATTGTGTAAGAATAAGTTTTTCGAAAAAAAGTTAATTTTTTTTAATTAGCTAAGATGATATTTTTTTGTTATTATAATAAATTATAAAAAATTCATAGAGTTCAGAATAGTTTCCCTATTAAATAATTTCAAATATTTTTCATTGAGTTCGTCAAATTTCTTCATTGTATCTAATGTGGATGTGTATATTTTTTTATAATTGAAAAAGATCCATTCATTTTGATAGAAGAAAATATGTCCTATATTTTTTTATTTAATATACGAAAACTTAAAACATTTTAATAGATTTGAAGAATAAGTATATATTTATCATTCATTTTATATCAGGATTCAAAGTTAATGAAGTTACAATAGCTTTTAAATTATAATTTTAATTCAAGTGCCTGTATCATTATTTCTATAAGATACTGTTGTATATTAATATTAGTGTTTCTTAGTTTTGGACTTAATAGTTTCTTGTCTATAAAAATGAAATGTAATAAAAATAATTCCGGTAAAAATCTAGTAAAATTTGAATGCTTGATTACATATTTACCTATTCCATAAGTAATAATTAACTATTCCATTATTCTATACTATTGTCTTATTAGGATAAATAAACTAACGAGTTAGAATGATTTACCAAATAAATATTGTAACAATATTGTCAGAAAGAAGCATAACCACACAATTATAATAAGACGTTTTTAGGAATACCTAAAAAGGTATTTAATAATTAAAACATAAATTTTCGTTTAGAAACTCGTGAGGGAAGAAAATTGTCTTTGCGAATACACAACGATTTCAATATCTTAACAACTAATGGATCGTGATGTCTTGGAGCTTCTTTTCCGACGTCCAGTTTCCTCTTCTAAAATTTCACCCTCAGGTATAAAAATGTTGGAATTGTATTTTTTTTCTCTTATCTTTCATCCCTCTATTTCTTTGCATCATCACCCATAAAGACTTAGGCCATGTCATTGTCCCAGCACCGAATACTTGCACTCGGATTTTCCACTCTGCCTACCATCTAACGGGTTTTCCGCCCCACCGTCATAATATCCTCACAATCCAATGACATTTTCTACCCCATTGAAAAAATCTTTTTTTTTCATCGTTCTGACCGTCTTGCCATCTCTTGCTCATTCTTTCCGCTCGCCACCCCCGTCCACTCATACCATCGGTGCTTTTGTTAGCACCAGAATAAGCCTCCTCCCATGCCTTCCGGCGTTCTTTGCGCGTAATCGGGACACAGTCGTTTGGTTCATCTCAGAAGTCCCATTAACACTAAGTGTCCGGTGAATACGGTCCAGGCCGAGAGAGAGGTGAGTGAGTAGACACTAACAAAATATTCTCATTCCACCTTACTCCTGTGTTCAACGTAGATGCGCAGGCTTAGAAGGCAATATCTTAAAGTTCACTCATTCTCGCTATATTTATTAAATAAAAACAATTTTTACTTTTGCGTGTAACTAAATTCACTATTTGAAAAAGAAAGCAGCAAAAATGATTTTATTGTAAGCTACTGATATTTAAAACATATTTATACCTATGTGTATTATTCACTCATTACTATACTACCTAAATATAATAAGGCAACTATTTCAGTATATTAAATATTGACCACCTGTGCTGCAAATGTATTAAATTACTTAATCGTTATGTTATATCTTATATATTTTAATAATTTATGTTTGAACATTCAAATGTTTTATTGTTTTATAAGTTATAACCATCGTCGCAGAATATTATTAGCATCAAAATATAGATTTATACAAATATAAATTAATTATATGTATACAAAAAATGCAAATTCAACAAATTTTATAATTTTTAACAAATTTTAGATATAAATTATCGTGTTATAGGTAAAGGCATAATTTCATGTCCATACCATTATCTTCTTATCAGTTTAGCTGCATATTTATGAGCATTTATGGTAATTATAATGGCTTATTCACATGCACATTTCGAACATTTTTAGAGTAAACATTACCAAAACCTAATAACTAATAATAAGTACATTTATTTGTTTTTCAATAATTGTAATTTATTTTTTATTTTATCATATATTTTTGTTCATAACTATGGTAAGTAAATTAAAAAATTATCTCCATATATTATATTAGAGAATTTGTCAGTAATTTTAATTGGATATTTGCTAGTATATTATGAGCTATATTATTAATTTATAACCGCAATTTATTCCAGAGGTACCTAAGTATAATAATATAATACTAAATATTATAATCTTCATTTAGAAAGTATAAATGTTTCTTATAATTGTACGCTTAAATTATAAACATCTAACAACTGTATAATATGTGGATACGTCTTTTCATTCTTTTTAACGTTCATTTTTCATTTAGTATTGAAATAAGCCTTCTCTGCCAAAAATAATCAAAGCACATTATTTTCGATGGAAATATGAATACATTTTTCATTAATGAATCTTAATAAAGATTAACCCAATTTCTTAATTGACAAAAAAAAAAAATCGACAACCAAAGGGACTTTATTTCTTTGATTTCATTATAATATGAATAATGAAATGAAAATTATTCATGGCCAAACGTCCTTGTTATACTTAAAATTATTTTAAAAATGTAATTCTTATAGTAATTATAATTGAATTATAATAATATTTACTGAAAAAACTAAATAATGAATTAGACTATTTAAAATACATATTTTGAAACTATACACAATTAAAATGCTACTATCTGCACAGAATAGAGTTAATCTTATGTGCAGTTTTATCGGAGTAACCAGTTACACAATTAAATGATTAAATATTGACTACAGATACAATTTGTGTTAATTATCGATTATTCGTGAATAATATAAGCCTAAAAAACTACTAAGCTAAAAATAGTATAATATTATTTTGTTACAATTTCCAAAAAACGTACATATTTTTACGACATGGAGATCTTACATAATCAGTTTTCAAGACAGTGAAATATAATTTATACAAATTATATTATAATTTTATATTCTAGTTTAAAATAATTGTAGATAAGACGTAGGTAGATACTACCTTCGAAAGTATAATTGTCCATTATTCGTAAACAATACTAAAATATGCATAAGTACGACTGTGTTTTATCAACCCTCACTAAGACAATAGTAGTTCATAACTATTATTTGCATTTTAGTTCTTTTTAAAAAAAAGTACTATTATAACATAATAAATGAAAAGTAGAATCCATTAATGATCTGTACAAAAGTTTAAAGTTAACGACCGAATTAGTTTTCTTCCACGATTATAATTTCTAACGAGAATATTGTCACAACTTTGGCTAAATTTATTAAAATATATTCGTTCAGTTAGAATAAACAGTAAACACATTCCATGAAGATTAGTAACTTTATTAATTAAACTTAAAGTCGCTAAGGAATTATCACTAGCTTATTGAGAATTAAGTATACTTTTAAAAATATAATTAATTTTAGGGTTATAAATTACAACAAAAAAACTTTTGTATACTGTGGCTGATTTTTTGGAGAATAAGTAAACTGTGTTTGCCAGATTATGATATCATCTACAGCCACCAAGTAAAATAAAGTTTTAAAATTAAAAACTAAAAACAATTAAAACATAACTGTAAATATTAATTAGTAGACATTACATATACAAATTAGTAATGATTACCATAACAAAGAATGAATATATTATAATTTTATATTAATTAATATGAGTGCACTACGCATAATACAAGACGCATTTTGGTATATTCAACAAAAAATGCGTCACTGCTTATCAAAGAAATCTGATTTAATATATTATTTAACCCTGGAAACTAGTTGAATATAGCCTTCCATAGTAAAAACATCACCCCAAAACTATTTATATGCCAGTACATGGTAGCTTTTTTCAAATTTCAAATTAATTTGTACCTACCTTCAAGTACCATAATTTTGTTAGAATCTAAATTAGGAATGATTTGCTATTAATATAATTAGTGTTCCATGAGGATATATATCCATTAGCCGTAGAAGGGGACAAAAACTGGTTTTTCGACGTTTTAACTATAAACTAAAAAATTTGATTAAAAATCATGAGATTAATGAAAATAAATTGTTGAAAGGTCAAAATATTCAGAAAAATAAAATACATAATATCTTCAATTGTTCCAAAAATAAAAAATAAAATTTTTAACTTTTTGGCAAAAAAATTAGATTAAATTAAAAAATAAGATATATTATGTAATCCGTGTCTCTGTGAGTCCTATATATACAAAAAAAAAAACCAGATTTATGATATGTTTATTATCCAGGAGATATCGCAATGGGTAAGTTCTCGTGGGACACCCAGTATAATATGTATAATTCGTAAAGAATTACAACAGTCATCTTTGTAAATACGATTATTTTAAATCAGTATAAAATAATGTTATGCGAAGAATGCTTACGTTAAGTTTAAAAATAAATAATGAATTCTCGTAGACAATATAAATCACATTCTCGATACTCACATTTCCTGTAACATATTTTATACTTTGGTACATTTTTATTTTTTCAATGTTTTTTTATATTAAGTTGCCAATACTGTTGTACCTATTTTATGTTGTACCTTCATTTTTGTGTGGCATTTCTCTGCCATAATAATATTATTATGTGTCATAACTCATAACTCACTTATAAGTAAATATGAAACTTCTGAGTCATGATATTTTTACTAACTGAATACTGCAGATGTATGGAATTATATTGTTTCTACATCCTTCGTACAAGTCACATTGGAACACTGCGACCGTAACAATGGTATTGGTAAATGTTATAGAATTATATATTAGTTAAACTTAACTAATATAAGTAGTCACTCAGTGTCTCAATTCTGTTTTAAATATAGGTAGTTAATTGGAAAATGCTTGGCGTTTTATGTTGTATGTATTAATTAATTATAACTTTAATAATAGATAGGTACTTAAATTTTTCTGAATATAAGAGGTACCTATATTCGTTGTATGCGCATGCAACAATGGTAGAATAAAACACGAGTAGAACATATAATTATATTATAAAATATAAAAATTAAATTAAATATAATACGAGTGATACGACACATAATTCTCGGTCTTTTTGATGAAGGAGATTCGGTAACTCGATATGTCTTGTCCTATATAGATCCGTATGAGTTTGAGTTAATTATGTGCTCGAGTCTTGCATCTTCATAGGATCTGAATTTCGTAAAAATGAGTTGTACTGTCACTATTCACACGAAATGCAAGTTATCGGATATTCGTTTCCCATTAGGTAATCGAGTGTAGCCGGGTGTGGCCAAGTCTCAATCCATTGATTATAGTTTCTATTTTTCTAGATGTTCCGGCAGACTGCCATGGCGTTATATTTAGTTTTAGTTCATTTAGATTTGTTTTTTGATTTGCCTAGTGGTTTTGCCAAGTGTTGGGTGTGCATAATATGATATATTTTAAAATATTTGTGCACACAAAGTAGTATTAACTAGGGATTAATATACATTGGGGCTTATAACATAACAGGGTCACAACTGATATAATTATTTTTTACGCAGTCTTTGGTTGTCCCAGCATATTTTTTTTACTTGGTAGGTACTTGATTAATAATTTAAAGTAACGACTGTATAATTTCACATGAGTACCACTAAAAGTTGGTATATAATTTATGTGTTACCTATATATTTATTGTACTAACATTATTATGGTGTATTTTGTTAGTGATGGTACTTACGTTAATAATATATGGTAAAAAAATAATTATTATATTATATAAAATACTTTATCGTATTATAGATATTATGTACACCAGACGATTTAGACTCATTCAGACATAATATATTTTAAACGCGTACATTATCTCGTGTCTTCAAAAATAAAAAATAAAACGAAAAATCTTAAGTAATCTATCAATCAAGTATGATGAGATTTTTTTATAATATTATCATGTAAAATAATTAAATATGAATACTACAAAAATTACGATATCATGACGTCATGGATAGGCTTTTTAGGTAGATACACGTACGCATGCGCGTTCGAGGTAGGTTCTGTTTTCCTAGTATATGATAAATCATAAATTTTATATACACTCAACTTTACTAAAATAAAATAATGACTATCAATTTTTTTTGCATATTTATAATTTGGGGTGACAGATCTTTTTTTACTATCTATATAAAATAATCATATTAGGCTGCATCAGTTAATTAATTTTACTTAATATTATCATAAAATCATATTTATAACAGTCAGTTATGTATTTTAACTTAACCACGTTTCACTTCAAGTACCTACATATAAATTATAAACAGTTTGTAGGTATAAGCATAATACTTTTAAGTTTGGTTAATAGAAAATTGCTTTGTATGATGGATCATCCCAAATAATAGGTACTGTAAGAGACTTATTATTAATAAAAATATATAGGTATTGTAAGTAACGAAATACCACAACATTATTCGATAAAACAAAGCCAAGTACGTGCACTATGTACATTCCAAAAATGCCATTACATAAAAATTAAATTGCCTATATTTTGATTTGTATTCCACTAAACTACATCCATAATTTTTTTGCATTCCAATTAATAATAAAAAATAATGGTCCTTGAAAAATGTTAGATATTCTTGTTGATATTATTATGAATTTATCTTTATTATCATTGACACATAAATTTGTTATGATATTATGATGAAAATTCAAATCTGTAATGTCAAAAAACTAATTATCTCAATAAATCTTTTAATTTTATGGTAGAGAAAGAGAAGTTATGTTATCATTTGTATAATAAAAATCAATGGATAACATTCAAAAAGGTATTAATGGGTAATTGTTATTTTGAATTTTTTTTAGTTTTTATAATTTAAAATATTCAATTTTACGTGTCGTTAATTTTATAATATTTTACTTACGATATAATATTTTGAAATAAAAAAAATTTAAATCATTAATTTTCATAATAGAACGTGTGGAATTTGTATATTATATAATATAGAAAATAGAAAAAATATATATATTGTATATATATTATTATATAATATCTATTTTTGAGTACCTATATTTAATATGTTACAATATATTATATTATATTAATCATTTATATAAATATTTCTAAATATTGTAATTAGTTACCTATATTTTTTTTATTATAATACCTAATTACAGGAAAACTTTTGACTTTAGATACCTTAACCCCCAAAAAGGAGACTTCAGACTAAACATGAATAATTAGAGTAATTTTGTAGATGATTATTATTTATAACACGCATATAAAATGGAAATTATTTATTTCAAACAATTGTATATTGAATATAATTTGAAACCTTCAATTCATAGCTATTGTTTCATGAGCAATATAAAACCATATCAATTCTTAGTAGTATTTTTTGAGTTTCAATCAAGTTTGTTTTTTAAATCCAATGGCTTATCAATGGTATAAAAATAAAATAATAATTTTTGACTTATGAAGTTTATTCTAAAAATATATCAGTATATCAGCTTATTTTACTTTATAATAGTCCATTAAAATTTTAAATGATTTTTTTTTTTTGATAATAATATCAACTAGGTCCATAAATTACAATTCACTAATCAACAATGGTATTATTATTATTGATATTGTTTATATCATAATTATATATTTGGTATAATTTAGACTATAATATAATTATATAAGTAGTCACTTTTATTGAAATTAATATTTTTTTTCAAATATTATTATTTGTTACATTATTAATTTATTTATACAATCTATAAATTTATTTTTTTACAATAAGTACAAGCACTGTGGGAGTGGATTGGAGGCTTGAAAGAAGAATCCATCAAGTGATGTAACTTCTTGTCAACTACTATTAAAATTTAATTATTAATAAATTGTGAATATTTATAAGTAATAACATATTTAAATTTTAAATACAATTGTACTATTATGTGCGTGCAACAATATAATAGTAATAGGCACCTAGTATTATTATTTAGAGAATCAATTTATTGACAATTTCTCAAAAAATATTCAAAAATAACTGTTATATTGTAGAAAGAAGTAACCCTTTTAGAACTTCAGTGACCAAAGTATTATAATTTAATAATTTTTACGAGTCTTTATTTCGATGTATAAGGTTTCACGCATAGATGCAAATTCTGTTTCTAGTTTATTATTGACTACCTGCTGATGAAACTAAATCAGTAATGATATAACTTTTGGTCCATATAATTGATTATAAAAAAAATATGTGTAGATGATAAAATTTCGTTGGAAATATATTTTGTGTAGTAACCTAAATTTAAAATATTTTTTATTCCTAAAATTATTTAGCTCATGTCATTTTTCCCAACTATATTATTTAAGGAATAAATTATATAGACTAAGAAAATTAGGAATGAATGTATAAATAACCAAGTTTTCAATCAATTAATTTACGTACAATACATAATATGTTTATTAAAACCAAATTAAAAGTATTTACAAGTTTTCAAGTATAACTCTAAGACTTTTGAACAAATATAAAAGACGATCCATTCAAAAGTTTCATGTTGGGTACCTATTGTAGTATTGACTTCCTGATAAACTAAAAAAGCTAATCTTCAATAACAGAAGTTTTATCTGTTATAAAACATACGTTTTGGCTATTTTTATAGATTTTTGTTTACATTTTTTTTTAAAAATAAATGTAATAATTAGATCACCTAAATGAATCGATATACAACTCCCATTGTCAATGAAATAAAACTTTAAAAACGATTTAAAAGTAAAATATATAAGCTTAATATCGAATATCAGCGTGGTTATACTGATGAAGAACAAGTACCAGTAAATCATACTTTAAATGAGTTGTGTATAGATTTTAAAGTGATGTAACACTTGACTTAAATTGTTTGGTTCAATAAATATGAAAAATAATTTGAAACATTTTCAATAAATAAACAAACAGATAAAATTGGTTTGTATTTTCAGGTAATAATAATCTTTATTTATTTATCAGTATAAGTGTTTACAAAAATTGGATTACATTTTTTTCTTTTTACACTGAATCATCCATCACTAAGGATAAAAATAATTGTTCTGAAGGACGAGTCTCTAAAAAAAAAATTGTAATAGTAATTATAAATAATAATATACAGTGATTAAAACTGATTATAATAATAACAATTAATTAAGTAATTAAAAAAAAAATGAATATATAAGTTATAGGTACAGTGGTATGGTATTCATAAAATAGAATATCCATATTATCACTTATATTGTTGATAAAATTGTTTTATATAACTAGTTCATTATTCAATAACCATTTCTTTACAGACAACTTAAAATTTATGGGTATTTGACAGTTTTTTTATTTTCGAAGGTTTCTCGTGTAGTCTCAAGCCAGCTATTAGTTAGCTGTTATAAAATTTTGAAGTGTTTATTTTGGGAAATAATTGGTTTTTGGCTCTTGTATTGTGGTTATAAATGGTTTTGTAAATTAAGTTATTTTTATGTAGGTAGAATAAGGTTTTTTTTACAGTCTAATTTTTTTATGGATAAAAGTTTCGTTTCTGAGTATAACTGTTTGGAGGAGAAAAGCCTCGATTTATGATATATTATAAGTTTGAGGAGCTCCACGCCTCCACTACTATACCATATTCTATTATGGACTAAGATAGAGCAAAGTATGTATTCTTTAACCAGTATATATAAATTGTTTTGCTATATTATAAAAAGGATATAATTTGCGTAATTTTAAATTAAGTTCTAAGATATGTATGTATATCATAGATGTTGGATGAATATAACTCCCAAGTTAGTTTGTATGATTAACTCTATTTGTGTTAGGACAATTACATTATATATTGTGTTTACATGTTGGGACGTGGACTTTTAAAGTATAAAAGTTTGGTGATGTTATTGTAGTATTTGAGAAAGTTAGAAAGACCGTTTTATTATTATTTAATGTAAAGTTATTGTTAGAGAACCAATAATTTTTTTAAAGAGCTTTCTGCTTTTTGTATTTCAGAATCCTAAGAGTCACCGGACACAATTATAGCTGTATCATCTACATAGGAGTATAGATTACCATCAATGTGGAGATTTGACAGTCCTGAGACATATATATAATATATAATAACGGGTATAATAGTAGTGTACCTTAAGGTTACTCCTAAGGACATGGTTTTACTTGAGCTTTTAACATTTACTATTTAGACTTTATGAGTTCTGTTTTCTAAGTAATATTTAAATAAGATTAACGTTTTGTTTTAAATACAAAATTTGATCTAGATAGTAGATTAATTTACTATGACATGCTCATACTGAGTCAACGGCTTTACTTAAATCCATAATTATACCAATTCGTTTTTTTTTTTTTTAGAATTCATTGCGTGAAAGACTGATTGAGTTAAGCTGATAATAGCACCTTTTAACTTACGTAGACCTTTCTTAAAGATTGGAGGTATTATTGCTATTTTGAAACTCTCCGTGACTATTTCTGTATTTAATATATTGTTTATTATATATACTAATAGTTCTAGTGCCCTATCATCTAGTAATTTAATCATATCTGTAGAAATCATTGCCTGGATCCGTACCTCCTTTTCGGGACGCAATTATATTTATTATTTATTTTATATATTTTAGATTCTGAGTGGAACGATGAATGTATTGATTTTACAATGATGTGTGTGTTTT
>NC_042495.1:41408830-41412683 GCF_005508785.2 Acyrthosiphon pisum | reverse complement strand
TTATTTATATTGCACACATTTTTAATTTACTTTTTAACCCAATTTTTGATAATACAATACAATTATAATTTTTAATCATATTTGACAATGATGTTAATATCATGTTCCAGGCCCTATATTAATTTATAAATATTATATTATTGCAATAAGTTATATTTGTCTGCTATCTAACCAGTTAATTAAAACGGTAAACGGAAAAAAAATTCGCTGAAATAAAATACAAAATCCTCAAACCGAATAATAAATAATAAATAACTGTCATCATAAAAAACTCATATAACTCGCTTTAAAATTAAAATATACCTAATATAAAGCCTATGATATTCCCTAAATAAAAATCTTAACTTTAAATTGTATAAGAAAATTGTCAATTTACTCCAGTGGCATTATATACGAAATAATTTTTGGAGTGGTCTATATTTAAGGATTGACTATTAAATAATGTTATAATTTTACAGTAATATCTAAACAAATTTTTACTTATATATTCGTCGAAATTACCTCCCACTAAATATAAATAACCGCGGTGTTATAAATTAGTTATTACTTTTAATTATAAAATTGATAATAGTAGTATATTACTTTAGTTAAAAAATCATTTAAGATGTTAGGATGCATAAACAGCAAAACGCAATAAATTTAAAAATATTAACTCATTTATAATATTTGTCAAATTGAGATTCAACTTATTGTACTTTAAATTTTTAGTACATGAATAAATAAATAAATAAATATGTATAATAATATAACAATATCATATATTATGATATATTATGTACCTATTTATCAATATTACTACAATAATTTTCATTCAAATGTTATATATTTTAGATTCTTAGTGGAACGATGAATGTATTAATTTTACAATGATGTGTGTTTTTTTATTTTTTTATTTTTGTGTCCGTCATCACGGTTTGGGACAGTAAAAATGCTTCGATTTCCTTCAACAGTATCTTGTTTGATGGGAAAGTGAATCTAGTTGGTGCATTCGGGAGGTCAAAGTTTAAAATTCCCAGTAATTTTCAAAAGCGCCGTGAAAAACAAAAGAAAAATTAAAGAAAAACGGGAATTTTTACGCAAAATCGATTTTTCACAAAATTGAATTTGGTTTTGGTGTAACTTTAAAACAAATGACCGTAGATACATGAAATTTTCAATGGTTGTTTATATTTCCATTTTTTCTACATGATAAAATTTTCAAAATATTTTGATTTGTTTTGAACTGTTTAGAGACATTTTCATTTTCCATTTTTTTCAGTTTTTTTTCTAAAAATATCAATTAAATTTTATTTGTTGATTAAAAAAGCTTGAGAATTTAATAGAAGGCTCCAAGCATATTGTTTCAAAGGCAGATGAAAAATATTAAAAATCCTTAATCACAGTTTTTTTTTATAAGCATTTAAAGTTCAAAAATTGACAAAATATGGAAAAATCACGAAAATTAGCAAATTATTAAGAATTCGTAAAAATTTTTCTTTTTAAATCTAAGATTTTAAAATGTAATACAAGATTCCTCATAAGATTATCTACCTTTATCAAACAAAAAATATCTATAAGAATGTCAAATTAAATTTTTATGATCGTTTGAATTCAAATTTTTACAACATTGGATATTCGCTCGATTTCTCATGTGACAAATTCTTATTTTATTGTAATTAAAAAACGAATGACTGTAAATATTTGAAAATTTTACTGATGTTTATATTAGCATTTCCTATACACCATACAATTTTGAAAATATTTTGACTCTTTTTGAGCTGTTTACGGACATTTTCGGCTTTCAATTTTTTTTAGTTTTTTTTTCTATAAATATCAATAAAGTTTTATCTGTTAGGCCAAAAAGTGTAAAAATGTAATACAAAGCTCCTGATATATTGTTACATTATCAGTTGAAAAAATATTAAAAATACATAGGCACAATTTTTTTTTATAAGCATTTAAAGATCGAATTTTGACAAAATTTATCAAATTTGAATTTGAATAATTATTTTGTAGTTAAAAATTTATAAAATGTTCAACTTTTGTATCTAAGAATTGAAAATTTAGAAGAAGATTCCACGTAAGTAATTAATTCTGTTACAAAAAAATCTAAAAAATACATTTACACAGTTTATTTTTATAGTCATTTTAAGTACAAATTTGGACAAAATTACATATTGTATAACGCGTTATAAGTACCTAATGGATATTGTGATATGATTAATTTGGAATTTATTATAGGTACCTATTATAGATCAATTTTTTTTTTAATACCATATATAATATTATGTCTTATACCTAGACTGACATACCGTCTCCGCTCAGAATCGTTTTTCTTATACAATGATATTATATCATTGAATTCAAATTTAATACCATCCATTATACAGTGACCCACTTGTAATCCACTGTACAGCAGAGCGACATCCACTTGTCCACATTTTTTTCTAATGTATAGTGTTTGGTGTGGTATTTATAAATCTTTATCACTTAAATGAATCGATATACGATTCCCATTGTTAACGAAAAAACCTTTAAAAACGGGTTTTAAAGTATAATATAAGCTTAATATTAAATATCAGTGGTTTTACTAACGAATACAAGTGTTGAATTATAATATATAATATAGCTCAAACTGAAATAGCACCAGGAATCTGAGTGTCTAAAATAATCCACATTTCAAAAATACCAGTAAATTATATTTTAATAAGTTGTGTATAGATTTTAAAGTGATGTAACCATTGACTTAAATTATTTGGTTCAATAAATATGAAAAACAATTTGAGACATTTTCAATAAACAAACAAATATAGAAAATAGGTTTGTATTTTTGGATAATGCTAAGGAATATTTTTAATACCTAATATATATATTATTATTTATGAATAAAATAGATTAATTTTTACTCTAAAAACATTGTTCAAAATAAACTGTAACCTATAATTTATATGTGTCAGTCAATATTCTGGCTTCAACTATGGAAAAATTATCGGAAACAGTGTTTTTATTCCTTAAAATATAAGTTTAATGAACTTCTGAAAACAGTGTGATTTCGTATAGGTACATTTATTACATAAACAATAGTAAATATTACATTCGAAGATATTTAAATAATTAATTAGTTTTCAATAATAAGTAAAAATACATAATATAAACATTTATTAAATTAGTAAAAATAATATTATAATAGGTATTGTAATTCAGTAAAATATATTTTAGTTAATAATTATTGTAAAACTAAATTTACTTTAATTTCAAGAATGATTAAAACGAAATTTTTATTGTTTTTAAAAAAGATGAGATAATTTGTCATTTTTGGTATAATAAATTGCGTTTATATTGGTACAGTTTTCAAATCTGAAAAAAAAATGTGTGAATGATGATGACTTAGTGAAACTAAGTTATGATATATCATAAGATACTACTCCACTCTCTGTCACTTTATTTATTATTAATGATTTCGACATTTTTGATGTGAAGGATTTTTTATTCCTTTAAGAACACTTATATATTATGTTAACTAATAGTTATACTTAAAAGTGTGATAAAAATATAATAGGAAACAACGTATACAAATACATACAACTCAAGTAAACTATTTTTTGCTTATGTATATTATTTATTTAAGCCATTTAATGGGTTAACACAATATATACAAAGTATGACACTAAGATTTGTATACCTATGCAATTGTTTTTACCTAACGTCCATTGATCTTGGCCACAATATATATATATATATATATAACATACATCATTGTAAAACCAATACATTATTTCGCTCTACTCAAAATCTAAAATGTCTTAATGAAAATTAAAGTTTAAATTTTAATTTAATAGGTACTTTACCTTATAATAAAATTACAATAAGCAAT
>NC_042495.1:41395331-41408730 GCF_005508785.2 Acyrthosiphon pisum | reverse complement strand
ATATCGATGTTCGGAGAATAATACATTTTTATAAATTAAGTATGGTAGGTGGTTAGTGGCCAGTGTGGCTTTTGAATATTCTGATATATAAACGATTAATTTTTTTTTTTTAATTCAAAATGATTTGTTCATTTTAAATGTGTACATTAAAATTCTAAAAAACATTATTGCTATGATAAAAAAAACTTGTTCTTTATTGTAAATTTAATATGGTCATTGTTGTATATAGGCACATTTCTATAACTGTGATGGTGTTATCTTCAAAATAAATATATCAACAAGGTAAACATGATGTTATGCAGACATTAATAAACTAAGAACGCAAGCACCTATATGAAAAAATGTATTTCATTTAATGAATAGAACCTATAGTAATCCATTTATGAATAATATAGTTTTACAGATTACCACTTATAAGCCAACTTTAGACATACATAATTTACATAAATCATTAGCTACGCCCTTATTATTACAGTACAATATATTTTAGTTAGCAGAAACATTATCAAAATACTCTTGTCAAAGATTATTAAAATTAAAATAGAAATTACATAAATTAGGTAGGAAACTCAGATTATATGTATATAGGTAATCATTTTAAAGGATAATAATATAAGCACCCCTTATGTTAAGTTTAGTAAAACACGACCTAATTACATATTAGAAAACCAAACTATTATGTCAGCCATATAAGCATTTTTTAATTTTATTTATTATATTTGTATGCAGATAAACAATTTTGTAAGTAATAGTAAAAAAATATATTTATATTTATAAAAATATAAGTACCTGTAGTAGGTACTTATTATTTTGTAAGGTATGTAGACAAATAAGACATTATTGTTGGTACCTTTTAATGAAATAACTCTGGATATAATAATGAATACCCAACTCAATTTCATAAAGGTAATTTATAAGTTAAAATAAAAATTTTATTTTTCTTACAAAAATAGTATGGTAAAAATAGCAAACAAACAAAGAAATAATGTGGTAAAAATACACTTGATGTTAACTGTTAATTCGAATTTTTTTTTAAATTGTATAAAATAAAAATATAAAAAAAAATTAATAATATATAAAATGGTATTGCCATTTTGGGGTTTTTTATCACACTTTTTTCAAATAGACTAAATGGAAAACCCTTAAACTTTTACAGAAACTTAAACATTAATAAACGCATTTTAAGGTGACATACAAATGTCAACAGGCATTATTGTATCAAAGTTTCCTAGCAAACAGAACCAGGAAAACGATTTCTTGTTAGTTGCGCAATCCCAGAGGCTATGCTTGTTATATATTCATCAAAACACGAACAAGAAAAACGAATTTAAAGTTTTTAGATCAATATAAATAGTTTAAATTCTAAAACGTTAGTTTCTTTACGAAATCAAAATGTTTATTAAAATTCGAATAAATAGCCATCATATTTGGTAATTATTATAAATTGTAAAGCTGCAGCACTTACGTACCGACATGAAGTAATTAAAAGTTGTTAAAAAAATGGTATATTGGATTTGGAAAGATAGGTTTATTAAACGTAATTATTTTCAGTTGACTAGAATTATTTGCAAAGTTAAATAAAGGGTAATAGCCGATAAATTAAAAAAAAAAGGATGAATTTCTATGAATTAAGGTTCAATAAATTCTAAAATATAAACTTATGAGTTTATGACATTTTAATAAACATTGTTTTGATGATGGCAAACCATTTTCGTCTCTTACATAATTTATATATTTATATTATAACGAACTAACCCAAGGAGGAATAACAGTAAATTAAGAATTTTCAATAACTATTCTATATGCATATAAGTTTTTGTTATTTAAACAAAATAATAAACAATATAGTCGCTTGCACTAATTGATATTATGAAACTTCATATTCAATCAGAACCTAAAAATAAGATTAAAAACAAATCAATGTAAATCAGTTTTTCTCTTCGTCATAAAATATAAACTGATTACTTTAACATTATTACCTAGATTATTTTTATGAAATATAGGTATTATTGATATTCGACTTAAGTTATAAATACGGTCCATTAAAATTTTAATGGTTTTAAAATACAACTTTGTATTTTTTCATAAAAGTGTAGCTTAAAATCATATTTGTTTAGCTATAGAATGTTATAATTTCAATAATACATTTTAGATTCTGAGCGGAGCGAGGAAGCTATTGTTTTTACAATGGTGTTTATTTATTTATTTATTTTTTATTTTTATATCAATTATACAAAATTTCTTCCAGAAGGAGTGTTTCGATTTCAACATATAGTACCTTATCTTTTAGCAAATTGGATCAAGATAGTACTTTAAAGAAGTAATTTTTTATTCGTTTCTATGGTGATAAACAAAGCGTTAGAAATTAAAATCCCATTTTTAGCGTTTTTTCGAAATTTTCCGGTGGTTTTTCCCGTGGCGTTAACTAACTATTGAGAAAATCGAAAAAATTACCTCTTTAACGTACCATCTTGATCCAATTTGCTAAAAGATAAGGTACTATATGTTGAAATCGAAACACTCCTTCTGGAACAAATTATTTTGATGATCTATGATAGTCGCTCAAAAAGTCTTAAATTGTATTTAAAATATTTTAAAATTTATTATAAATAATAAAAATTTTCAGTATTTGTCTGTGCTACTACGTATTTAATGTGTAAAAGTGTAAAAGTTGATCAGCCCCCTCCCCCCCACCCCCGAAAAAATTGTATTTTACAATTTTTCCAGATATTAGGTACTAGAAAATTCAAAAACTACCTATTACAAATAAAGTGCACACTGCACTATGGTACTGTAAAATATTTTAATTTTTTATTTCAATGAAAATTAGTTAGTACCTACCTATATTATAATAAATATTAAATTATTATAATCGACAATGATTTAATAATCATAGTTTTATTTGCCTATGTAATTATTTTTAAGGCGTTTCTACTAAATTGTAATTTTTCTTACTTACTATACAGTAAAACTAATACAAACAAAAGCAGGTAAGTGGATGTCGCTCTGCTGTAAAGTAGATTACAAGTGGGTCATTGTATAATGGTTGTATTAGACTTGATTCAATGATATAATATCATTGTATAAGAAAAACGATTCTGAGCGGAGACGGTTTGTCAGTCTGGATATTTTATATTTTGTTATTATTTATTTTATCATGTAAGTTGAATTAATATTAAAATATTATAATTTTTTATTCGTTTCTATGGTGATAAACAAAGCGTTAGAAATTAAAATCCCATTTTTAGCGTTTTTTCGTAATTTTCCCGTGGTTTTTCCCGTGGCATTAAATAACTATTAAGAAAATCGATCTTTGTACCATCTTGATCCTATTTGCTTAAAGATAAGGTACTATATGTTGAAATCGAAACACTCCTTCTGGAAGAAATTTTGTATACAGGATATAAAAAGAATAAAATTATAATTTTTTAATATTAATTTAACTTACATGATAAAATAAATAATAACAAAATATAAAATATCCAGAGTGACAAACCGTCTCCGGTCAGAATCGTTTTTCTTATACAATGATATTATATCATTGAATTCAAGTCTAATACAACCATTATACAATGACCCACTTGTAACCTACTGTACAGCAGAGCAAAATTCACTTACCTGCTTTTTTTATTTTATAATATGGTAATAATATTTATAAAAGAAAATCGTGAAAAATAAACACAATTAGTAAATGCACTAACGCCTCTATTTAAATTGTCAAAAAAAAAAATATTTTTGAAATTTATGAACAATATTCATTAATATCAAAGAAAAATTAATTTTGATAAAATTATCTAGGTATATAAGTTTAATTTTTAATTATATTTAAGAACCTCAGATTTATCAAAGAAAGTAATTTAATTATTACATTTAAAATCATAAAGACCGAAGGCAGGTTATCTATTGGCTGTTTTAGGTATTAATAAATATTATTCACTTTTTTATTATTTTTTTTTAATTAAAGAGATTTAACATAAATTATTATATCTCAACAATTAAAATTATAGTTGAATAAATTGAATAAATAAATTGTAGTTTATAGTAGAAAATATAACAATCGTACATTTAAAATGTTTAAACATATTAGCGTATTTAAGTACCTAGTGGTTATTATATATAATATAGTCATTAATTAAAACTGACACATTAAGCACAATTAGAATTCAGCGATATTAATGATGGGATGATAATATCATTTCATGCAGTAGAATAGATACCTATTATAATGATGATATATTGGACGAAAATAAGTTGAGAGGATGTATGGAGGGATAAATATTCACGTACCTAATTATCATTTTCAATTTTTTTTAACCATTTTAAGCTTGAGAAATTGAATTACTTAAATTAAATTTAGAATTACCTACAGGAATTTTATCAAACGTAAATTGTATGTATATAGTTCTATAATATTATTATAATGTATAATATATTTTATAAATGCACTCACAAATATATACTTTCGTTTGTCAATAATAATTATCTTCAGAAAAACAATTTTTTGTTGTACAATTTACGCGTGATATAAAAAATGTTCAAAGTTGGACATAAAAAGAAAGATATCCTATTTTAAACGGTCTCAACTAACCATCGCATTGTGTACTGTTAATTTGACATGTCCGTTGTTCATATTAGAGATTGAGAATGAACAATCCGGTATTATTGTTGTTGTTTTCTCGGATTAGATGATCGAAACATATTATATTTATATTTAATTTATTGTTTTATATATACACATATATTTTCTATTGGTATTGATCATTTGTCCAATCATTTTGCCCTCAGTTCAAGACAAATATTCAACGTCGACGTTGTGTTTGTTTACAATGGGATACGACTGCAACGTGACCGATCGCCGATAAGTTACCTCGGGACGGGCAGAACAGGCGAGTGAAAACAACTCAAGTTTTGTCCATTTGGCCGAGTTCTATTTATTGCCGAATCAATTTCTCGAACAGCTCGAGTGCTCTCGACCGTCCCCGGCAATATAGACGCGTCCTATATGTATAGTAGTAGTGACCTTTTCATTGCCTATCGTCCACCGGCCACGTGGCGCGGGTGGCGGGCGGGCTGGGGGTGTACGGGACTTTGCCTCCCCTCCATACCTCCCCCCCCCCATCACCCTTTTAATACATTACTTTGGCTTTGCCTCGCCGCGCCGTGCCGTCGCCACCGCCACCGCCGCCGATATCGAACTGCTCCGGTGACTGGCCACCGATATTAGTAAGTTTAATAATGAATTCATGGGTCGCCCGGGTCGATTTCTTCTTCATTAACTTAAACCCTTTTACCTGACTGCCAACCGAAATGGCAAAATGACCCCAAAAGCTTACGAGTTGATTATAATATACTGTGTACACTGGATTCCCGTCTTCTGCCGCACAAACAGTGGGTTTCTACCTATACTGCTACTTTGGCGTTTCCAAACAGAATGGTGCCCACCATGAAATATATATTATATACAAACGTATGACGTCTGTTTCTGAGGCTTCAATGATTTATCGATACATTTACTACAGTGCACGAGTAATTTACTTGTGCATATGTCATATAGTGCACTGGATGGCGGTTTGACGGTAAACACAAATTCAATGTGAATATAATATTATAGTAATCTGACATACCAGCTACTAAATAGGACGTATCTAATTACTTCCGAACGCTGTATATTTTGGTAATCATGTAACAGTATCTAAAGAAATCAGTAATATCGTGACGACAGCTAACAGAAAGATACTCGTCCATCTTATCTTGTCCATAATTAGTGTTTTATATAGTATGTAATACCTAGGTACCTACTGTAAATTATAAATTATCATAAACGAAACACAAAACCTATTTTTCGAAGTAGGTATAGCAGTAGGTACATTCATATCTACTAAGACTGAGTACTCGTGAATCGTGGACCGGTGGACCGCAGTGCATAATATTCAGATCCAGTCAAATGTCAATCGATTATGCTGTAATATGAATATTATTGGCCACTCAGTCGCAAATCAACCTTAATAATAAATACGTTAATAATTGACATTGATTGAATTAAAATTATTATTAAAAATAATATTTAAACTCCATATAGGTAATGTATAAGTCAAATACAGAAACGTGCAATATTACAAGTTAAATACTTTAAAATTTAAATAATATACACAAATTTACGGTGGCTTGTACCTATCAATTTTCTTGGTAAAAACAATTTACTTCTATTTAAAATACTTACTTGTTTTTTGTTTGGTCGAAATTACGATTTTCTCCTCAATTTTATTTCTAACAGTTAGTTCTAGCTATTAAATCCATTACACATTTAATTCAAAAAATTTAACTGTGAGTGGAATTTATGTGGTTGATGAAGTTGATTGCTAATTTTCTTATGAATGTAGTCAGTTAATGTGAGCAGCTGGTAGTCTTTTCGAAGTGCATCATTACGAACAAACCATGGAGCATTATAGATATTGTCCTCAGAACTTTGGATTGGAAGACTTGTATTTTGTGTATGTAGGTTTTAGCACAATTTCCCCCCACAGAGACTGCATATAAGAGTAATGGTCGTAGAATTTGATTATATAGCATGAGAGAACATCTCCAGTTTAATGAGGTTTGTCAGTTGATCAATGTGTGTAGTATATTTAGCCTTTGGTAGCCTTGTTGTAGTTCAGGGGTGATATGTGGGTTCCACGTTGGCTTTCTGTCCAAAATTACACCAAGGTATTTAATGCTATTTGTTAGTATTTATGACTAAGGAATTCTATTATCGTAGAGTTTTGAATTACCTGGGGCAACAATTCATGAAAAGGACCACTGTGCTTTAGCACATAATATATCCTTACACATAACCTTACTAGGCCGGATATTAAATGACGAACTGAACCCAAATTTTGATTTATTTGTTAATTCTATATTTATGTGATAAATCATTTATCTATTGTTTTTATTTAATTGTTATAATTATTCTTATTATTCATAACTAAGTAGGAATTACAATTGCTGCTATTTCATGTTTTTTTTTTTCACTTAATTTGTTCACTGTATTTTTTTAATGTATGGCAACATTTAAATATCCCATTAATATGATTAGTTTATAATTATTTTTGATACATTGCGTATCATTATTTTAAGTTTTTTATTCAAACGTAAAGAATGTGTTTTTTCCTACCTAAAGCATATTGGCAACGTAATCATATCAATTTCAGTTTTAGGAAAAACATAATATAATATCGGTGAGTTGTATGACAGTCACGAAACGTGTATTGAATATATTCAAAAGGGGAAATTATTACACATATTTTTCACTCCTTTTCCACTTCTGGAATTGCAAAATTTCTTTGCCCTTTATGTTATGTCATATTACATGAGAACTATTTGTATTGCGTTTTGCCATAAGAATAGTGGAGCTACTTGTATGTTGGCATTAACGTGGGCACCAAAATAAATATCAGGTAGAAGTCTATTTTTAATAGACACAAAATTATTTTGGTCATAGGCACCTACATATTACTATGGACGACATTACGAATGTTAATCTGTTATACCAAAGTAGATTAGAATATGTATAAACATAAACTAACTAATCAGATCTAAAAATAATACCCTTCCTAATCATTGCCTATTTATCTACCTTTATCTGTTGAGTTTGCTTATAAAGCTAACTAATAATATTATATTTTAAATAGGTAGGTAGAAATATTTGAATATTGTAAGCCATGTTATAGTGGTATTTTACCAGATAATTATTATACAATTTGATTATAAATCATAAAAATAATTATGAAATGTCTGTACTACTGTGGTGATAGCTTATTGAATGTCTTGCCATATTTCCATCCACATAATATGTTTTGAAACAGGATCACAATCATTAACCGCAGAACAAACATATAATATTTTTATCACTTTGATAATAAAAGTTATTTTTTACCAACTAAATATTTTATGTGTGTAAAGTTACTAGTTAGGCTAGTTTTACTTTTTCCAAATTACATCGGGACAATTATTGTAGAACTTAATTTGCAAATAATTTATATTAAGATTATGAGATTGGTAAGCCCCTCGAAGTTGAGTTGTGACTCAAATTAATTTAAAAAAGGGACAAACTTCATACTAGTCTCCATAAATTATCCAAATTACAACAGACAGGTTGTTATTTTTTGAACTTGATTTGTAGGTATAATTTTTAGTTTTTTGTCTGGTGTACTTTGGAGAAAGTGTGGAACCTAGTGCAAACCCTCTTACCTCAGTTTACCTAGTTTTAACTCTATAATCGAATCAATGAACTTTCAAACTTTCAATAACTCAAAATCAACTTACAATAATTACGAGAAATGTATTTCTACAACTAACAATTATTCGTCCAGTGAAATGTGGATAAGGCGCGGGCTGGACTAGCTCCATAACATACGTTATAGCTGATTACCATCAAAATGATTTTGTTCTTGAAATGTGGGTCTTTGGCCCTTTTTCTCCTTTTTAAATTTGTCATATTTAGTTCTATCCGCAATAGTATTGATGAAAAATAATATTATGTACCAGCTGACAACCAGCTGTGTATGGGTTGAACATTAACTCAGTCAAGTATTAAAAATTTCCAGTCACGTGGGTACTTAAACCCCATTATGGTATATCTTGTGCAATATATTATTATTGCTTTTGTAAAAAATATAAATTACCACCGTCAATAATCCATAGACTAAGGACCATCTACGACTTCTTACTCGAGTTAAATTCTGTCAGATCAAAGGTCATAAAATTTACTTTATGTTATTTTTGCTTATGGTTGAATAGTCAATTGCAGTACAAGTTTAATGTGTGAGTTCAGAGATAAAATTTTTTTTTCAAAGTTCAATTGATTAAAAGTCACATCACTCTGTGGTTTTTAACGCCCTTCAGACGCATGTCTTGATGTATTGTATCGCACTCCAAATAATTCAATGTAAATAAAGTGTAACTTAAAACAAAAAAAAAAAATATGGAATAACATATACGGTTCCATAATAAATATTCCATAAATTATTGAAAAATAATTTAATTCAAAAAAGTAATTATTATTTTCATGAACTTTATAACAAATAAACTATAAAAGAATAAATAACTCAAATATTTTTTATAGAATTAAAATCTGTGATGTGTGACATTTTTTCAAATGTTCTCATTTAAATTATTAACAACAGAACCTATACAAAATTTTTCAGTTTCATAATGTAATATTATTTAAATCAATATTTTGATTAGTTATGTTTCGTGGCCAGGGGTTTGACCAGTTAGTTAATATAAAACATCCAGTGAGAGTCGTGAGACCTTATAGATAATACAATTACCGTAGCAAGGGGCAGATGGATTTAAGGTTTGTAATAAATTATTATATTTAAATAATCAGGACTTAATTTCAGTAATTATTGGGTGTTATTTCCTACTATATACTTACAAAGTTGTTAAATGTGGTGTGGACTGTATCATGGTCGAACCTAGTCGTCCAATAATATTAATAGTGTACACATTTCTACATGATGTGTGTTGACAATTACGATCTATTGTGAAATTGGACATTATATTATTGTATCGATCAGCAGTTAATTGTATTGTGTCTGTAATAGTGTTTACAATGTTTATATTATAATATAAAATGCATAGCCAAGTATGTATCATTATGTAACATAAATGTAACAGTTTCTAGTTTTTTTTTTTTATTATAATAAACTACATACCTGGTATATTGTTATTATTTGTCAGGTTTATAGTTGTACTATTTTTATCTATTTTAAATTCCCAATGAATTATTTATTTAAAATGTATTTATAATCTCTCACTGTTGGTACATTATAGTTAACTGTCGGAGAGGTAAGGTGAGTACTTTGGCACCACTATTTTTTTTCTGCATATTATTGGCCAGCCATACGATTGCTGATGCATAAAATGTATAATATATTATGAAAGCCATAATGCATATAATAGAATACGTATGAAAGTAGTGTATATTTATTATATAACATTATGGATGTATATAATATTGGTATAATACCCATGCATATAATCTACACTTAACCTATGCATAAACAATCTATTTCCATCTTCTAACTTTCCAATTGTATTAATTTATAAAAATATAAAATAATATAATATTATACTATAACCCTTAAATGCCATTTGTAAATAAAATACATTTTTTATCATGATAAAAGAAATTTGACCTGACTATGGAAACAAATATTGGTCTACTAAAAATTTAAATGTTGGCAACCACATTAAAAAAACTAAATGGCGGCACTTTTTTACTGTATTTTTATCATAGTAATACACAACTATGCAAACAATTACTAATATCGTATTGTTATTCTGTATACCTAACTGGGTACGTTTAAATTATACATTTTTCATATTATAGAGTCCTGAAATTAGAAATATAGATGATAAAAATGTGTACCATTTATACTTTTGATTCTAACGATTTACGAGTTATAATACAAATATGCTTATGCAAGAGATAGCTTATATGTGATATTCCACATTTGAAAGTGCCTACTAAAATATGTCCAGTCATTTCCAAAAAGTTTACATTATAATAGAAATATAAACTTTCAAAATGAAAATCTTATTTATGACAGCACATTATAGTTTAGTGTATTTTTTATGCTTTTGGTTTATTACAATCATATTTCGGATAAACGGTTTATGCGAGGTACTGTCATTTAATGATTCCAAAGAAGGTTTGATTAATGTTAAGTAATAGTAACATAATTTATTTGCACAAATTAATTTTCTTTCTCTTCTTCATAAAAATTTATATTGATTAAAAACTTTTAATCAAAATTAAATTCCATAATACCCAAAAATTCAATATTTATCAATAATTTACAAATGCGAAACATGGATAGGCACCAAACAACAGAAACTACAATATGTTTTACTAAATTATAGTTTATTTTATGTATAGAAATAAAATGACTATTTTAAATCATTATGTATAGGTAAACAGAAAATTAACATTATATGGGACGTTTGAGGAACGATATTAATAAATTATAACTAAGGAGTGGTACACATAAAATAATATTATTATGACTAAATATATCATAAAAGTATTTGTATGGCTTGAAATATTTTGAGTAGAGTCGAATTAATTCAATTTGTGATATACCAATATGTGATTACTTGGGTTTGCTTATATTAATATTAGGGATCAAAATTTCCGAAAAACCCGACTTTTTTCCCGTTTTTTTCAGAAAAATTGAGAAAAATTGGTTCCATTTAAAATTTCCAGGAAAATGGTTTTGACGAAAAAAATTGAAAAATTGAATGAAAAAAATGGTTTGTTTTTCTAAAGAACTGAAAAAGTAATGTATAGTAGAAACAATCTAATAAATAATGATAGTTGATAATCATATTACATACATATTATATACCATACCTAACTTAAAGTCTGTAGTGGATAAATCTAGAGGATTCTATATTTGATTTATAAATAATTATAATTTGTAATATTAATTACTAAAGTACTAACTATTAAGTATTTAGTAATTAATTATTTCTTATTATTTATTAATATTACTTTATATTTAAATATATATTTAATATACTTTATTATCAACTCACTAAGTTTGATAATATAAAAACTATCAAATAGTTACTAGTATCACTCACCACTCACCAGTCACTGTAATAATTTATAAACCTATCAGCCAGTCACTATAATACCTTATTAGTAATTAGTTATTATAAATATAAATAGACAATAAGTATACAATTTTAAACATTTAAAAATACAGGTGATTTATTTTCGGGGAAATACACTCTCCCACAAAAATACCAATTTGATGTGGAACTACATTATTTTAGAACAAATATTGAAATATCCGTATTAATATTTTTAAATTTTAATGCAATGATACATTTATAACCGTATTCGCAAATGTGAAATGACAATGACTGGTATCCTTATCTATTTTTTAAAATGGTTTTTTTCACATAAATTATTTTAATTTTTAAGCGTAAATAAAAAATTTTAATTTTCCGAAAACTTCAGTTTTTTTCAGAAATGTATTATTTTAATATTCTCCAATTTTTCCACGTTTTCCAAGGCTCTGGGAAAAAAAACCGTTTTTTTTCGAAATTTTCCCGAATTTTTCTGGCATTTTGATCCCTAATTAATACTATAGATAAGTGATAGCAAATACTACTAACTTTTAGACCAAGCGTGTTTCAATATACCTACATTATTCAACAAATGTATAAATACTTTAATTACTGTTTACATATATTTTATACTTACATGTAGCGATAACAGATATCATTTCCGGCTGAACATTTATCACGTAAAATATTAAATCACCTCAACAATATTATATAATAATATTATCGTTTATCATCAGTCATAGTAATTAGCTAATAACCGTCTTCGGATCTTAAGCTATAATAATTCAACATTTTATACATTTTTAACCACAAAATAATTTGCAAATTTTGAAGATTTTGATGAATTGTTTTGATCTTAAAGATTTTCCAAACCATTTAAAAAATTCAGAGAATTTTTAAATTTTTTAAATTTTTCTTTCCGAAACCATCCTCAAAGTTTAAAATCCTATTAAATAATAAAATCTGTATATAAACACACACAAAAAAAAATCATATCATTGTAACAATGCAGTCATAGCTCCTTTCAGAATATAAAATCTCTGGAGGATCTATCCCCCCCCCCCAAATCAGTAGGTAGTGCTCAAAGGTACGTCTTAATAGTAGAATCATATGCTAATATAAAAATTGTACGAATTAATTTAATACCCTGTTTATAATTATATTATTATTATTATGGAGCAACCCGGTGTAAGATTACGCACAATTATACTTTAATTGCATATTAATAAAAACGTTATACTCTCGGATGCCACTATATGAAATAATACAGTTTTATCGGTAGGTACCTGGTATCAAAGGTAAATAATTGTATACGAGTAATAATAATGATATGTAGTAATAACTAATATCAAGTATCAGCGTAGCGTGAACAAATACTGTACTGTACTGTAATGGAGGACAGATATATAAATAAATATTAATTACGAGTACCCACTATAATAATATACGGTTAGTCTTAAAAAATATTGGCTTATGAGTTTCGTCAGATATAAACCCCTCATAAAAGCATAAAAAAATTACAGTCAAGAAACAAAGAAAATAATATAATTCTTTGAAAAGTGAAAATCATTATTTTAGATTCTGAGTGGAACGATGAATGTATTGATTTTACAATGATGTGTGTTTTTTTTTTTTTTTTTTATTATTTTATTTTATTTTTATTTTTTTTTGTGTCTGTGTACACGATAAGTAGTCGAAATAATGCTTCGATTTTCAACTTCAGTATCTTGTTCGATTGGAAAGTGAATATCGTTGGTGCATTGGGGAGGTCGAAATT
>NC_042495.1:41280680-41395253 GCF_005508785.2 Acyrthosiphon pisum | reverse complement strand
TTTATTTCTTTGGGTCGGGTACACGATAAGTAGTCGAAATAATGCTTCGATTTTCAACTTCAGTATCTTGTTCGATTGGAAAGTGAATATCGTTGGTGCATTGGGGAGGTCGAAATTTAAAATTCCCAGTAATTTTCAAAAGCGCCAAGAAAAACCAAAGAAAAATTAAGGAAAAACGGGAATTTTTACGCAAAATTGAATTTGGTTTTTGGTGTAACTTTAAAAAAAATGACCGTAGATACATGAAATTTTCACTGGTTGTTTATATTTTCATTTTCTATACATGATACAATTTTCAAAATATTTTGATTTGTATTGAGCTGTTTACGGACAATTTCAGTTTCCAATTTAGTTAGTTTTTTTTCTATAAATATCAATAAAGTTTTATCTGTTGGGCCAAAAAGTGTAAAAATGTAATACAAAGCTCCTGATATATTGTTACAATATCACTTGAAAAATAATAAAAATACATAGGCACAATTTTTTTTTATAAGCATTTGAAGTTAAAATGTTGACAAAATTTATCAAATTTAAAATTGAATAATTATTTTGTAGTTAAACATTTTTAAAATGTACAACTTTTATATCTAAGGTTTGAAAATTTAAAACAAGATTCCACGTAAATATTTAATTCTTTTGCCAAAAATTCTAAGAAATACATAAGCACAGTTTATTTTTATAGTAATTTTAAGTTCAAATTTTGACGAAATTACATATTAAAAAACCTGGAATAAATATTTTATTTATTTTGTTGTGATTGCAATGATTGTATAATATTATTTGTTGGTACTTGAAACTTCTAAAGTATACTATATTATATATCTATGATAGTACCACGGTTTGTTGTTGATGTATAACGCGTTACCTACTGGATATTGTGATATGATTAATTTGGAATTTATTGTTGATACCTATTATAGTCAATTTTTTTTTAATACTATAGATAAGTATACCTATACTTATAATAGGTATGTCTAATACCTAGACTGACAAATTGTCTTCGCTCAGAATCGTTTTTCTTATACAGTAATATTATATCATTGAATTCAAATTTAATACTATCCATTATACAGTGACCCACTTCCCAGACAGCATTTTGTAACAATAATATTATAATAGTGTTATAATAACGTTATACAAATATTATTCGTGATTATAATGTTATAATAATATTATTAAGCAAAAAATTGCTGTCTGGGTTGTAACCTACTGTACAGCAGAGCGACATCCACTTACCCACCTTTTTTTTTTTTAATTACAACTCAGTTAATAAAGTTCACAATAAAGATTTTTCTAATGACTATTTAGATGATTTTTGCATTTATTTAATTATATTGTCTTTTTGACAATTATTGTATAGATAAATACTATGGACATTTCTCTCTAATCTAATAGGTAGTTACTGAACAGCTTTGTTCAATTCGCAATTTATATAGATGTACACGAATCATACTTGTATTGAAATTAATATTTATGAGTTATTTTTATTTATTAAATTATTAGCTTTTGAATATTTTGCCAGACAATCCTCAAATCATTTTGAATTAAAAAAGTTGAATTATTTTATTAGTCTGATTCTTAATAATTAATTCAGTTTGATCAAAATGTAATTCTACAATACATATTTTACATAATATTTGAGGATAAGTGTTATAAAGTATTTTTTTATATTTGAATTGTTTAGGTAAAAAAGAAAGATTGACAAAAATTATTATTCTTTACTATAAGGTTGTCAACTTGTCGCCTAAGTTATACGATAATACTGTTGAAAACGATCAACTACAACGCATCAACGCCTACAACATATTATTATGACGACCAGCAAAGATTAAAGTAGTTATGACACATTCATGAGAAATTTGCATACCTACTCGATTATTTTTCTATCGTACATTGAGAACCGTATTAACGACATTTATTTCCACTGAGTGTTATAGTTACATATTATTATAGATTGTTAACAACCATTATTTGTTCAACTTAAATATCATAGTTCAGACAACCACAGTACGCCGTTAGCAAGACGTGACTAGAAATCAAAATCGCGAGATATGCCATTCCAGATAAGCTCATTCGGAAGTTCGCTATTGGTGACGGCGCGGCATAGTTTGTAATCGACGTTCCGAATAATTGCGAGCTCATCATAACCTGGCTAAAGTATTATATTATTTTTCGAAATTCACGTCATAGTGTGTTGTGTCATTTTTAAACCTAAATTAAACTACTTTGATAAATTAATGTAAATAATACGATGACGATCTCGGGAAAATAGTCGATGGGCTAAGTTCCAATTTTGTCCATGCGCAGTGAGTATTGAGTATAAGTAATGGTAAAAATATATCACTGTTATTACGATAATATAAGTACAGGAACTGCTCCCATCGAGAACGTTTCGTTTCGTCGGCGACGTGTTTATAGAGTGACGTCGAGGAGAGTGGCGGACGTTGCAGTGTCGGGATCAGCAGCCATAGGCCACCGCAACAGAAACGCGAGACGAAGTCATTAAACCTCAGTCCGGGCACGACGACCACCGACCGCGAATTCCGGTGGTGGCCACATTTTCCGCCCTTCCGTGAAAAACTACTCATTCGCTGCAGAGGAGGAAAAGGTTACGGTGGCGGCAGCGGTCCGGTCGGTTTGGGTATGTAGGCCATAACACACGCGTGTTGTACACTGCGGTATACTTTGGTGAACCCCACGGCGCAGTGTCGCGTCGGTTTTTGCACGTCCACGACTGTCGCCGAATAGGCCTTGACGGCGAAGAGTCTCACGTAGATAACGCAGTGTGATGGCGGAGGGGGCGGTGGGGGGAGGCGTTATGATTTATGCAAATGTTCGCGCGGAGGAGCGTCTGTCCGCGAGTGTGTCGCGACCGCTTTGGCGTACGTGTCGAATTAAAAGGCGACGTGCGCAGACAGAGAAAAAGTAGAGGACCTTTGGCCCGGGGGGGCACGCCAGAGCGGAGTGTGGACCCGAACACGTTTAAACAGAGGACGACCGCGGGACGGGTCTGTATAGCAGTCGGCAAGACGGACCGTGACGGTATGACGACGGGTGGAGAGAGACGCGAGATATACGTGTAGGTATAAATATTATACAGTCGTGGCGTGGTGGAAAGGACTTTGGTCGTCGCGCCCTTGCGGAGGTACGTGTGGGGATTATACCGGTGTATAGGTCGAGGGGAGGACGCGGCGGGGTATACCCGCAAAGACGTTATTTTAATGCCGTCCGGCAACGCGTTCACCCTAATTTATATTCAAACTTTTACTCGTAGGTACACATAACAGATGCTCTCCTCCCGATTCCTGGGCGTACACGGCGTTTCCACTTTCCAACCGGAATAGTATAATCAGCTGTAGACTGTACCTAGTGTAGTAGTATGGGTATATTATAATACAGCGACCACGCGGTACCTATATTTATGTGCGGTGACGACTGATTAGAATATATAACTTATATTTATTATACAGTATAATAGTGACCGTTTGACAAAGTATATTTATATAATGATGTGCGGTGTATGCAATGTAAAAATTAATAATATATAATATTGGTCGTCTGAAATGCCGAATTACGCGGCCACCACCGCCGCTTTGAAATTCTCACAAAAACATGTATTACGTACGGGCACGCAGAATAATAATAACGATAATCAAATGGTAGTCCCAACGTCAAGTATAGGTACTTACGCTCTTTAACGAGCAAACCTTCATGAGTGTATTTTTATATATGTAATAATATGTACAACTCGTCGGAATCCCGTAATAAACGGGTAGCGTTGGTTCTGAGAATTTTCCCAATTTTCCACTATAGTTTCCACAGCTTTAATAAAGCATTAATGTTCTTGTTTGAACTGAAAAGCTTGTAATACAAAATAATAATAATATTATGTATTCTCGTTAGTGTTTAGTTATTTAAATGTAGTTATGTATTTTTTAATTGTACCTATATATCATTCGCTCGACAGTAATTTATCGTCCATTTCAATCGCATCACTGTCAGGGTGGTTCTAGGGGGGAAAAAATGGTAAACTGCAATATTTTGAATTATATACCGTACTCAATTATTATGGAATAAGTGACATACAAAAATATATTACGTAATAAACAATATTTTTTATTGAATTATATTGTGTTGCATAAAAATGAAAATTGACAAACTAAATTACGAAAATTGTTCATATTATTATTATGTAGTTAAACATAATTAATTTAAATTGTAATATGTAGCTATAATACACTTAGCTATACTACTTTACATAAAACAATTTATGAAAATGGTAGGTACCTACGTTACACATGCATTTTAGTAGACCAATTTTTATTCATATAAAAATATGCGGTTTGAAACTATCACACATAATAATATATAATATTATGTATAGGAATTGCCTATGAATGTAATATGTATAGATATATTTTAAATAAGTAAAAATCGACAGTTAGACATTAAAAATGTTTTCTCGAATTTGGTTTGTGATTGGTTCAAATTGAAACGATAAAAACATAATTCATTTTTTTTCTTGTTAAGGTACCAGCTGTACTGTTGGCCAGTCATACGATTATGCTCTTTGTAATATACCACTAGGCATATATCACATGACTTTTTTACATATAATAATATGATGTACACAAATCAAAAATAAAAATTAACACAAAATCTTTAAAATTTAAATAAAATGATTAGGTAACAGGTATTAATATTAATATTAGTATACAAAAATGTGAATACAAGTATAATATATAACACATAAGACATAAATATATAGTGATATATTATTTATTTTAATTTGAAAAAAATGTATTTTATATTTATTGACACTTTGTTTGAACTATTTCATTTTTAACTATGTAAAAGTTTTTTTTTTTTTTAATGCTAACATATGAATGTATTAATTTACAAAGTTTTATAATTTTTACTTTTTCAATAATTAATTAAATATTTTAAGTGTGTTGCCATTTTTAATCTAAATTAGGGTGTCGTCATACAAAAATGGTTGAGAACTAATTAAGAGGTAAATATAATAAAGTTTTAATTATTTTTTTCTTTAAATAATACATTTTCTTAAACATTCAATACAAATATAATATATTTGGCATACAGCCAAGTTACTATGTACATATTTTGTTTTCAGACAGAAGTGTGAATTTATTTTTACGGCTGAAGAAAGTTTCGAAGGTAAAAAAGGATAAGTACTCAATAAAATATTGTTTCTTGTTTATACAATACGTAAAATTTATACAGCAAGTAGGTATAATATGTACAGCAATTATTATGTAATTGTAGGTTTCCTAATCTATTTAAAGTCGAAAGATTCAATTTTCTGCTTGTCACGTGCTCTCGTTTTGTAATTTTATTCAATAACACTCGACAAAAAAGACTGTTAATGACATTTTCACTACTATATATAGCAGCTAATAGTCATCTACCTCAGGGGAGCCATTTTGGGTGTTTGGGGATGTTGCTCTGTTTTTTCTACGTCTTATTACTATTAACCTGTCATACAGCTTACAAACTCACGATGGCCGATGCATAAAAGTCAAGATATATTATGAAATTATAATGCATATATAATAATATATGTATGGAAGAAGTATTTATTAATTGTCTATAGACAGACCTAGGTATAAGTATTATTGACATGTGTCATATTCGTGACAAAACTATTTACAGCTTCAAACTTCCTTTTTTTTTAATTCATTAAAATTTTAAATATATTATAACCTTCCAACACCAAACATGCGTTATTTATACATAAAATATGTATGTCTAATAATACAAAAAAAAATATTTATAGTCAGTTTGTTTTGGATAATTTCGAATTGTGCAAAAAGGGCGAGCTCTAGAACCGTTACCTACAGTACCTAGTTAATTTTAAATAATTATTCAATATTTAAATGTTATTTTAGTCACACAAAATAGTTTTATTTATTATTTATTATCAAATAGGTAGCTACAATATTCACGACTAGGTAGTTCACGACGGTAAGCGTACATTTTAAGCGAACTATAGTATTTTGTAACGCTACAAATAATTAAGTACGCATAGTTGCTGCTGTTCCGTCACTACAATTACCGCGCTACAGCTCCCGACCACTGCAGATAATACGTTTATTTAGTTTATTTAGTGCAGTTATTTAAAATTAAAATATTGTCATTGTTAACATGTTTAAATAACTGACATATTATATTATTATTTTAATTAAAACCCCATTTTATTAAAAATGAAATTTAAATATGCCGTTGACCATTTATGTTAAAATATAATATTATAATCAAACGTTTTAAAGATAATGAAAAAAAATACAAATTCCCATTAAATTCGAGAATTGTTTTTGTTCATTAATCCATAGATGATTAAATTTCATTATTTATGCGAATACTTATCACTCGCAAATATCATTATTTCGTTTATTATTTTGTTTATTATTATTATTTTTTTTGTTAAGTCCGAGTATATATCCCGTATAGAAAATATAATATAAATGTAAACCTACCTATGTGTTTCGAGGTAAACTACTTACACAATATAATCATTTTTATATTTACTTAAGAGAACGCTACACAGATACTTGTTGTCTCCGTCTTACAAGTGAATAACATAGAAAATGTACGCTCAGTAGATCACGTTTAACTCAGTCTAAAAATTAGTTTTTTAAGTGAGTTAAAAGTATTTTTAATTTACTCTATATTAAATACGCATAACTTACTAAAAAATTGAACTATCGTAAATAACCCACACACAAACACATATAGTTTACTTACAATCAAGTTTCATAATGGGTCGATTTACTCTAATTTTTAAACTAACGAAGCCAAACGCGTCTCCTGAGCTTAAATTTGGTATGTTACGCACTTGTAAGACGAAGACAACGAATAGTTGTGTAGTGTCCTCTTAATAACTTTAATGATAATAAGACGACAATATTCGTACAATATTGTAAAATCCGATGTATGTGGGCAAGGAAAAATAAAGATGTCTAAACAATATTATATTCCATACATAAACCAATACAAATATATTATGTGTCCGTAGTAAATGTATAATATTAGTTATATTCGATGTTATTATTAGATGTTCGGATATTTTTTTGTGACCATCATTAATAATTGTCATGTGATCACGGATTTTCATAAAAAAAAAACTCATGTTATTGAAAATATTTAGTATTTATTGTATAGTTTGTATCTTGCTATGATTTTTAATTGCAGAATAAGTTAAAATATAATTTTATAAATGATATACAATATCATAAATAAATTCGGGATGGTCATAAATTCTTAGAAGATTCTTATCAATACTGTTAAATAAGTAAATGTGCCTCTGGCGTTATCTTGAATAGCTAGTTCATTTAAAAGCGTAACAGTAAATATTCTTATGATTTATAAAATCCCATATTATATTTTAGTTTATCAGTATAATTATGATACCGGGTTATTGTTGATAACTCGGAAGGTAAATTTTAAGATTATTGATATAATAAAATTTAAAAATAATAATATATAGGTACATAATATTACATATTATATAACATAAGTATTATAAATAACGTTTTTACAAACTTAAGGTGTATAATTGATGTAAGGGAATTTATAGCGATAAAATAAAAAGCAGTAATTGACATTTGATAACGTGTTTTAATTTAAATTTATGGATACACTAGAATTGTATATTTATGTAAATTAACTATTGCAAAATGAAGAAAATCATTTTAGTTTAGTCTTCACGAAAATGTATATTTTTTTGTTTGAAACAATTGAATTTGGTATTAAATGTTCATGACTTATAATACATATCACCTGGTTCAATATCAATGCTAATTGTATGCCCTGACTCTGACATGTACCTAAGTTTTACTATAGGTCCATTCACAATATATATCTAACGTACGTTGTACTTTTATTATAGTTTTTCATTAAATTATAAAATACTTGAATTATTTTTAATTTGATTTCAAATATCCATGTTTTTACTGAAATTATGTGTATTTAATATTCAGTGAATTTTAAATCCATATTTAAATTGTAAATATTTTTATAAAGAGATATCCTTTTATAATATGCCGATTACATTCCTTCATTAAAATGTATACTTACCATAAAAACAAACGTTCAATCATATTATAATTACAATATGTATTATGTTAGGTTGTTCACAAAATTAATATTATAGTATAAATGTTTTCTGATAGTTAGGTGGATACGTTACGTCTTCTCCTGTGTCTTTTTTTGTTCTATACACTGAAAGTATAGAATTTATAGGAAAATATAGGAAAATCCTATCTCTATATAGTGATTATTATTATTATAGTAACCGAAAATAATTAAGATACCTTGTCAGAAACATGTTTGTACTAACATATTTTTTTTGGTGTTAATAAGGCTATTAAAGCTGGTCATTTGATTCGTGTACCTATTTAGACCAATAAGCGAAATAAAAAAAATATACTTCCAAAAATCTAAATATTTGAATTCGTTTGCTTCTTGTCGACTTTATTTAAGAAAGGTCATTTTTTTTTTAGTAGATAACACAAAAGTAAAAGTCAATTTTGAAAAAAAAATTTATTTGGCACTATACTAATTAAACATTACAATAAATCATAAATATATTATTTACATAACCTAGAAAATAAAATAAAGAATTTGAATATTTTTTCAAAATTAAAATCAGGTTTTAGTACTGGGTGAATTTTTTTCCGAATTTTGGGACATTAATGTAGAAACTATTTTGATCACAAAAGTGACGAGAGTGACGTGTGACTGCGTATGTACGTTACGGATTTCCAAGAATCTTAGACATAGCTTATCTTTAATTACATAAAACGTTCGGGGAACTTACGCACACTAATGATCAGTCCATAAATATATTATAGTCACACATCGCTCACGATGGATGCAGAATATTGCCTTAATAAATGATGTATTTTAAAAATTATCGACAATATGGAAATTCAGATTATTAATAGATATTACATTTCACTATACTAAATTATCAAAATGTTATACAGTCACTGCTTAGAGAAACTCCAGAAGTGATTTTTTGGAAGAAAAAAATGTCTTCCTATTTAAAGTGATAACACCTACTTAATACCTGTTAAGCCCTTATACTTTGCCTAAATATAAAAATTGCCTTGTTTATACGTTCATAGACATTATTCCAACGAATAGTGAATAAATATAAAAAGAGAACATCAATCTGTAGATATTTTTTATGGGAGGTTTTATACTTTTATATCTCATTAAATCTTCAATGACTTGCAAAATTGTCTGATTTCTCTGTTCTATTCTGATGTCATAAACAATTTTGGAGGTAAATGTTTTTAATATGAGAGTGTCCGCTATGTACCTACTTTTGGTTTTATAATGATTATGGATTTTAATAAAACAATAAACATAAAGACTCGTTTCTGTATTATTAACATTCAATTTGTTTATAGTAATTTTTAATTTTTTAGCTCAGTTGAACCGTCAGCAAACCAACTTCATTTGCTTAATTGTTTTTAACGAACACTGGCTCTAAAAAATGTTGATGGTCAAATTATCAATTACTGCCATTTACCTGCTTATTGGCAGTAAGATAATCTATTTCAAAACTATTGACAAATATTTTGAAAATTAAAAATATATATTTAGTGCAAAAGCCTGCACTCCACAAATATTTTTTGTTTCAACATGGTTTTGCTGTGTCACAATAACTTTTGTTATCTTTTTGTCATTACATTTGATAAAAGGTACATCGTTATACACTTAGACACGCACTACTTTGAAGTTGTGACACAGTGGTTGATAACACGTTCGAGTCTTCACATAAAATATTACTTAATGATAATTAAAGAAATATATAGGTTGGTTGGGTTATGGTTTTATTCCTCGTCAAATGTCAATATTATTAGAATTGATAATATTCTGTACAAACAAATATCCATATTTAGTAGGTATTTGTATTAGTTGCTAATCATATTATTTAAACCAACAATTGATATCGTTTACGAATCATTCATATTATCCAATATTAAACTATTCAATTTATTAAATTCTTAACAATGATATAACATAATATAAGTGATTGCTTATGCGGTACCTCTAAAACATAATATGCTTTTTAGAATAATAAATAAACTGTGGATGATCCGAAAAATCAATATCTGGATATCCAAACCATTTCAAACGATAAATATATTGTGTTTTCATATGGCCGCCTTATCGAAAATTTTCGGTTGAAACGCGACTATAATAAATAATAATAATATAACGATATTTTTCGGTTACGTATATGGTATACCTGATGTGCTGGTGGCCTCATTAACTTTTTGACAGTGTGCTATATGGTAACACAAATCCCGTGCACAATTCTCATGAGACAATTATCACTTCACCTCCTTACACCGTGTCAACCGGAACCTTAAACCAGAGTGATCCCATCCCCCGGGCACTGGCTTGGCGACGCGGCACTGATGACCGTCATCTGTTTCTCAAGACATTGGTACCTATCTCAGTAATCTCACGTTACACGCATTCGCCGATACCGAATTACGTTAGCCGGAAGACTATATAATATAATATACTGTGTCCAACGATGTTGTTGTATCCACGTCCTCCTCAATTATTATCCGGTAGGAGTGTAGGACTAATACTCATTATGTAATAAAACTGTATATACCCAAAGGTAGATCAAACTTCGATTTTCACGATTCAAGGTGATCGAAATCCTCTTAAAGTTTAATACGTGCAAAGTTCGAAAATTTTAAGATCACTCGTGACGTTAAATGGATATAATATCTCTCGGACGAAACATCACTAAAAAATTACCATACTAAACCACATACGTACCTATCTAGCTGCCTAATATTCAGTTCAGATTCTGATTGATTTTACAATGATGTGTATGTGTTTTTTTTTTGTGCCTGTAATCACCGTTTGGGGCAGTAAAACTCCTTCGATTTTCTTGTTTTTGGAAAGTGAATCAAGTTGGTGCATTCAGGAGTTAAATATTTGAAATAGTTTTCAAAAGCGCAGAGAAAAACAAAATACAAATTGAGGAAAAACGGAAATTTTGGTTTTGGTTTTTGGCGTAGATAACTCTAAAATAAATAATCAGATACATGACATTTTTCCTGAATGTTTATGTTAAAATTGTCTATGCACTATACAATTTTCAAAATATTTTACTTGTTTTAAATAAACTATACTTGATTAAATTTTCAAAATAGTTTGACTAATGTTGAGCCGTTTACAGACAAATTTGATTTTCAATTTTTTAGTTTTTCTTCTATAAATGTCAATAAAATTGTATTTGTTGGGTCAAAAAGCGTGAAAATGTAATACAAAGCATCTGATATATTGTTATAATATCAGTTGAAAAATATTAAAAATACGTAGGTAATGAAACTTCGATTTTTACAACATTTATCAAATTGGAAATTTACATTAGAGCGACACCCATTTGCTCACCTTTTTATTTTGACAACGAAAACAATAAAATGGACTTTTTTTAACATTCTATTCAAAGCAAAGGTATAGTTATTATAATTCTATAATAAGGTGGTATATAAGTGATATCTACGTATCACAAAACGATTGTAGCATTTGGTTTATACGATATCCTATATCATATAATAATAATTATTGCCAACAATAACGTTTTATTATACGATTTTCAGTACGTTATAATTTATTGCAAAGCTTTGAGAGCTTTGACATTTTAATGCGATTGTTGTTAAAGAACTGGAAAATTGATAGTGAATGTTTTAAATTCGATTACAAATAATCAGCTTATTCACATTTTAAACGCTACAAAACGAATGAATTATACTTTGTATTTTATTTTAAAATTATGAATCATAATGTATTTATAAATCATAAAATAAATAATATGCATAATTTGTCTTTTAAACTACCCACGAATGCGGGTTAATTGTACTCAAATTTGAAACTCATTTCGCTTACTAATAATATCAATGTTTATTTCTCAAAAGTTTAATATTTATTACCTTTATGTTCAATTTGCTCGTTGTATTTCGAAACTAACTTGAACCTGCAAACATGTTTGTTAAAAACTTTAGCTGTCAGGCGTAATTTAAGTTTATTAATAATTATTTGCATCCAAATTAAACATATAACTACGAAATACAAACGTTGGCGTATTTCGTCGGATATATTTAGAACATCACATTGAGAAAATGCATAAATAACCATATAAGTATGTACTAGCTTTGACACAAAAACAAACATAATTTACTATGTAACTATCTAATTCAGTTTTTTTTCAACTTTACTTGATCGATATCTGAGAGTAAATGTTTTATTGTTGTTCTATTGTACAACACGCAATCATATATTAAATTATTATAATTCAGAAAATGTTAAACCTTCCGGAACTAGTTTAAACCCCGATTATAGACAGATAAAAAAATTAATTGAATACGTCATAGTTTTTACGTTTTAGGTAAGAGTGGACGTGATTCAGATTCGAAAACGATATTATTATTCACGTTCAAACTAATTTACACATCAACGGTCGGTGTACGCGCACAACAATAAAACCATGCATTAAATTAAATAAAAACTTTATCCCTCCGCACGTAAAATAATAAGGTTAGGAAATTTAAGGGTCAAACCATGATATTATTATTATTATTATTATTATTACACATAGAAACTGTATAGGTATAGTAACAACATAATGTTTCACAGAAACTTTCGTCCCTACGATCTGACCACCGTTCATTACTCAACATCAACATCAACGCCGTGCGACGTGTGAAGTTTTACCAACTCGGTTTGACCACCTATGTACTTGTATATGTACATACCTATATATTATAGTAATAATAATAATAATGATAATAATAATAATATGTTCCGAGGCGGTCCGGTCATGTATAGATGTTTGTTTTATCGTCGGGCGAGAACACTATACGCTGCCTGAACGTCAGTAGTTCGTCGGTGACCTAAAAAATAAACCCGTCGAAAAAAAAGTAGGGTCGGTGTACGGCCGAAAAGTTGTGGGCCAAAGCGAGTGCTTTTAGGGATGGTGGGTGGGTATAGTGGATGGCCAGCAGGTAGAGGTAGGTTGGAATATACAGATATGTCTTTTGTGCAAGGAATTTTTTTTCACACCGAAGCGTAATAAACGCGTCTGCTTTTAATGTCGTTCGTTATTTTGCCGCGACCGTAAAAGGTCGACGACGGACCCTCCTCGTTTAATAATTCAATTCGACGCGCTCCGCGGACCACCATACTTTGAAAACCGCATACGTAGGTATATTATAGGTACGGATGGACTAGAGTCTAGAAGCGATGATAGGTAGTTGGCACATCGTACTGTAATAAAGCCATTAGTAAGCCTATCAATTATAATATTATTATCATTAGTGTACTCGTGGAATGACGGGATCGCGGAAACAATAAGTATAACATATTACCTACATGACTTGATTATCATAATGGTATAACAATAATTCCACAGGAGCCACACTATGAAGCAAAAAAATATATTTAAGTATATTTTAAGTAATTACAATAAGCTTTAAGGCGCCCGGTGCCGATGCCATTTTGTCCTCAAAAATACACTCTGCGGGAATAACGATACCGTCTTGTAAAATCAACCAAATTTCATAATTTTTTCTTTAATTGCTAGAGGGAAATATTCTACAGCCCGTATCGGTCTCTCTTTTTTTATATTTTATTCTCAAACTTTATAATAGTCTTAAAAAATACAAGATAAAAATAATTTTTTTACAAATTTTTTAATACAATTATCTATATAAATAAAAATGAATGTCGCTTTTTTCCGAACTCAAAATATTGAAAACTACTCCTTCGAATTACTTGAAATTCAACACAGATGTTTAGCCGGATTAGGAGGAGGACAGTAGCTATACGAAAATCGCAAAATATAACTCAAAGTCACAGGAAATAAAGATACAAGATTGATACAAGTGGTGCGCTCTAACGGATTAATATTCAATATACATAATAACGTATATAAATAATAATTATAATTATAATTTATTATAATAATTAATAATTAGTAAATAATTAGTTGTTATTTCTCCTATAGCAATCATCTATAAACAAAAACCGAAATCTGAAAATACTCGTGAAATTTGAAAAATTGGTCCAGCTGTCAATTGATGAAGTAATATTTCAATACGTATTAACCGTTTTGTATATTTACTTGCCGATCACATTAAACGATAACATTTGAATAAAAAATTCTACATATTATCATCGTCCGAAGACAAAATAAACAACTAATCACGAGCGAAGCTGTGACGGGTCGGCTAGTTTGAAATAAAATACAAAATCAGATATCGATGCGAGCTGTTGAAAGTCTTCTTCTTTCAGATAAAAGAATAGTCATTAAAATCCGACAATCCTATACAAAGCTTGACAGTTATTCTCGTAAAGTCATTTTTTTTCTATATAATACATTCTATCAACCCCCCCCCCTAAATAGGTATCGGGTAGTAGATTAATGGAAAAGTCTTATAATATTGAGTTGGCAACTAAAATATAGAAATTAATTTTCAAATTTTATAGAATTGTGGAAAATTTGAAAAACTGGCACCGGGACACTTAATACCAAGTTTGAAGCTGTAAAGAACGTCCGCTTACATTTTTTTCCAAAAAAGCCCAACCCGCTAGATGCATATCAAATTTACGTACCCAATAACGATACCCAATATAAAAATATATAAAATAAATAAAAGTCACATAATACTTTACATATTATTCAACAATATCATGTGACCGAGATTGATTTAGAATATTATATAATATTTTACACACACGCACCCCGACTAAGGCACTTATACGTACGTGGTGAGTACAGTATATTTTATGGTTATTATTGTATATTTTTATTTTTGTTAGTGAATGAGAGAGGGACGAGCATGTGTATTATAATGCACGGTACACGCACTTATCATAATATTGTATACTTTAAATTAATTCCATGCTTATTTTCTTTTATCTTGAGAATTATAATTGTATACACCGTCTTTGACAATTAGTTAACTATAAATATTATTAAAGCACTACACGTGAGGGAATTTTACGTTTTCCTTATGTAATAGTCACTATGTGTCTGTGTGTGATTAGTAATACTTGTTTCAACAAGACTTAAAAATGTATGCAATTTTGTTTTTTCTTCAATCATAACGTGTTGAATGTGTGCCCAATATTATTATTTGGGATTCCGGACGCTTCATCGTTTGGTGACACTATAAGCCATCAACTTTATGACTGTTGTCCGGCCAACAATTACATATTATACCTGATTGAAAAAAAATCCATTTTCACTTTTTCGAACTGATTAAGAATTTATTATTATTATTTTTTTTAAATGCACGTAAAAAACTGAGAATAGTTCAAAGTCATATTATTAGAATCTACATTATGTGTGCATATTTGAAAAGAACGTGTATAGAAGTTATAAACTTATGTTGGAAACCCATAAACATGGGTACAACGAAAGGTTTCGCTATGGCAATAAAAAAGAAAAGACTGTGCGGGAACAGTAGTGATAACCATCGTTAGACAAAGTTTTTACGTTCCTGAAGAGCAGTCTTGGAGCGAGGAAAGAAAATTAACGAGAATAATTTTTTTCCTCAGTCGCGAGTTTTGAACGTTTTTTTCAGATCACTTGAGACGATCAAAAACCTTTCAATCCCTTAAAACAAATCGAGTTTTTTTAACTCAAGAAATTATATTTGTTTAAGTGCTGTTTCACACTGACAGTGAGTATCATTAAACATTAACTGACTAAAAGGTAACGGTTACAATATTCTTTTTTACTCAACAGACGATAATAATACAATTGAATACATTAATTTAGGGTTTTCTTTTTTCTAATGGCTGTTTATCATATGAATTATAAACGATTAGGGTCAGAGTAATACATTTTTTACTTGTTTATTGTATAGTTGATAATGAGTCGTAAATTAATCAATGTTTTATTATAAATAATAATATAGTAAAGTAAAGATAACTTTATGTAAGTGCGTATATGTTTTGAATTAGAATATGGTGATACAATATTAATTTAGTGATTTAAAAACGCACCTATTCTTAACATAAATCCGGGTAGGTACTAACAATTTTAAATCACTGATTAGTTTTTATAAAAAAAAAAAAATTATGATTTTACGTCTGAATTCGGTATAAGGTATAACTAAACAGTTTATTTTATATATCCACGAGTAAAATCGATGGGTATTAATATCATTTAACTTTGATTAGAATCTAAAAACCAAATTTAACCTGATCTTCTCGATGAAACCATTTTTTTTTATTGATCATTTTTAATGTACCGGAAGACAGACCGTTAGCATCCAGTTATTTATAACATTCAAAAACATTTGTGTATTACCTCAATTCTATGTGCTAAAATAAACTATAAAACATAATTGTTGTGCTAGTTCTAGAGCACAGCAGATACCTACAACTAAGTGCACAGCTGTTTCCATACATATACTTTAGAAGTAACCAGTTTATCAAAAAAATAATTATACTTATGATATAATAATTTTTGCCACATTGGTAAACATATCTGAATAAATATTATTCATATTATCTTGTTCTTTGAGACCAGCTACTACACTTTATTATAGTGACTTACGGTATAAGGAGAGTGATTTATTTAGCAATTAAGTTAATCGCTTGCTTGAATTTATTCTGCGAAAAGAGGCAATTAATTAAATTGTCTGTAGAAAAATGAATATTTATATCTTATAATTGTGTTCCGTGTACAACAGTCGTCGTGTGCGTTGATGACAAATACACGTGTTTGCATATTTCATTTAAATAACAAATTGTATTAAATATTTAAAAGTCCGTACAAAAAAAACTTGACTGTACTTTTAAATGATGTATAAGTAAGAAATGTATGGTAGTGAATTAATTTTTCTGAAATAAATATTATACAGATCGAATCCCAGTGATTAAAACTTTAAAGTATTTCTTTTTAAGTGTAATAAAAACATTTAAAAATTAGGAATTTGCTTTGTCGATTGATTTATAATAAAAAAAATTAATTTGTGTTTATCTGCTATTCTATGAAAAAAATATGTAATTATGAAAATTTATTTTAAACATTATAGTTTTAAAAATCATAATAATATTCGAACATTTCTGTTAGGTATTTTATATCCATAAAAATAATATATGTTATGCAATATCGCAGTGTTTTTAATTGTAAACGTCTGTATATTAACAATAATAATAATAATAGTAATACTACCATTTTTATCGACCGGGACGAACTGCGAATATATTATTATCATACTTGTACATAATACAAAACGACATCTATAGTTAAATGGACTTAAACACGAACGGATATTACTACCTATAATATACCTATACCTATATTGTCTGTACTCGGTAAGAGCTATGTAGACACTAGACGCACACGTAAAAATAATATTATTATTAAGTGTGTTAATATTATAATATGACACAACAGCGGTGGCAGTATGATATTATTACGAAATACGCGTTTTAGGGTTGTTTTCGACGACCGATTTTCCGGATAAAATATAAATTGATCGGGGCGCGAAACGTTTCCTGGCCAGAGGGACGCATAACGAAACTACGGTTTTATTTTCCGGTAAAACGCGTCGACATTGTTTGCGGGGCAACGTCAATCACCGTTGGCCAGGGCACTATACTGGTCCGAATGTATATACCGACAAATCACGTAGCTAAACACAATGGGTTCATTATGGCGCTTGTGGAAATCGTAATTATAACAGTATAATAATATATCGAACTCAAAGGTCACACCGGTGATTGCAATTGTTCTTATTAGTGTGTGTGCATGCATGTTTTCGGGGGGTAATGCGTCGCCGGCCTACAATAATGTCCTATAAAAGTCCGACGGCTGGATAACAATTATAATTTATAATAATATAATAGATCGCATCGTTTTAAAAGTGAACAACAAAGCGACCGATGAATGTGCGCGCGTGTTACGCTACGTTTTATACTTTTACCGCACTACCTCTAGTCAGCATGTCTATTATATATTATATATATATATATATATTATATAATATATAAATTTTGGTAATGACCGCAGGAATTTTTTTTATATTCGGATGGATCGATGAGTTTAAAGCTCGTTCAAAAATCGAATAAAAAACTTTTCACTGCCTAGCGGAATCCGGTGAAATATTAAAATACCACACTAACGTGAACGTCATGGGGTAGGGGAACGATGAAAAATTTGTAAATAATAAATGACTCTTAAAAATAATACTTTTAATGTATATATATTCGTACATTTGTTTTTACTTGCTCAGATTCGTACACCAGCCGATAACGGTTAACTATTTATGAAAAACCAATAGTTACTTATTATATTCTTCGTCTTTTAGATTTTGACTTCTAGGCAACACATTGCATTTACGACGAAATGTTTTTTTTCATTATTTTCATTTATTACTACGCTTTCGAGTTTGAGTGCTTTATAAAACATTCAAATAGTCAAATATATATATATCGATTGGAATGTCAATCTTGTTGATATTTCAGAGAGGATTTTGCTTATTTTCTCCAAGTGTGAAATAAACAACTATTACTGTCACGCCATAATATACACATAGGTTCATATTCTAAAATCTATACCTGGGTGTACGGCAATGATAATAATATTACGGTATTAACTATTATATCCTTTCACACATCTCATAATAATATCGCTATTGCACATTAAAACATTTAAAATGACACTATCGTAATAACTAATAAACGTAGTATTATAATATATTTTGTATACAGTCACCAATACAAAATATATAGATTCTTTTGGAGGGAGGACGTATTTCCGCAGTATTTTCGAACAACCCTCGACTGCGAAACTGCTACCGGTAGATCGTATAATATTATTATTTCATATAGGTAGGTATACCTACGAGGCAAGGCGTATGTATTATTATATTATTATTATATTATAGTGTGTTCGTTATGAAAACGAAGCGGCGTGTAACGAAAGAATATTATGCGCACATTTCTCGGGGGCGTAAAATTCGACTGGCTGGCGATTTTTTTTTCATCTGGGAACGCGCGCAAAAAAAAATGCCGACGCAATCTGTTCACGTCAGGCCAAAAGGTACAAATTTGGTATACAAAACGTATAATAACGACATTCCCGCGGTTATATTATTTTTTCGACATTTTCGGGTCATACATCAACTGGCGACCGGTACGAGGACTATATAGTATAGGCGAAAGAGCGCAGTAAAAAAAAAAAAAAATTCAAACCACGGTGGTTGACGCTTACAAGGGTCCTATCGAATTATACGCGTATATAATATTGTAATAACGTATATATATATATATATATATTACACGAATATATGCAATCGTTTTGTTCGGCCGTGTGTTTATAACGCGCGATGTATATATCATATTTTTTTCTTGAGTTTTTCCTCGTTAATAGGCACTCGATCCTAGCCTGTTGACATTCGAGGAAAACGACGTTCGAAAACCGCAGTACCTATACAAATAGTTATATAGGCGTACGTGTGTTTTGTGTGAACAAAGTACCTATATAATATAATACAATATCGTTGGCTTATTTATCAAAGGACGTAACTCCTAAAAAATGAATTTATTTTTTATCATTTCGTTGAAGAAAAATACGCATATAGGCTTTCATCAAATACATGGCAAGTCAAACTATACATGTAACATATTATTATTAAGTACACAGGGCGACCAATCTTAGTTTGGGTTATGTTTTTCAAAATTATAATATATATTATTTTGTTTGAATAGAAATGTTTAAATCTAGGATTGCAGATCACTTTAGGTCAGGTTATAATCTTGCACGCCTGTCTGGAATGTCCGAGCAAAATTTTGCATCATCGAAATCTATTTGTTGATAATAATTGTGTACATTAAAATTATTAGAATAGTTCATATTATTTAATGTTACTTTCCACGCTGTATTCAGACTGGGTAATTAGTTTAAAACATGATATTTTGAGTATTTAAATGTATGATGAGTTTGTTGTGTGTATACTTTATACTTAGAGTGTACCAAGAAAGTTTGAATGCACTGAATTTGTAACAGAGATTTCATCATAAGATAACATATTGTAACGATTAAATACAACATTAACCGATAACTTTGAACAGTATTACCATTAAAATGCCCGTTAGTTAAATTAAATTATAATCACGCCAATCGTTGTATAATATACAATGTATATATCATCAACGATATACATATATTCATTAGATCCTCACTATAAATTTAGGATTTAAAAACTTTCTAGACACTCCACACAGAATAAGTATTAGGTACATATTTTATAGTTTCTCACTTTCTCGTAATAATATTATAAACACAATTATTAAATTATTAGATTTTAGTTTTTGAAATAATACGCATGGAGTCATTGAAAAAATGCAGTAAAAATAGCTTGGTGTAAACTGATTACTGTCCCAATATCGAGAGACTGTAAACGTTAAACGCCAAATCATCAATATGAAAAAGGGTAAAGACGTAATTATCGATGTATTATAGTATAAGATATTTAATTTTAGTTCCTTGTGGTCAAACACGGCGTGGACACCAAAATATTGTGATCTCTATTCTGTATAATATGCTGGGTACCTGCGCATGATCATTGTGAACACATACCTTGTTTGGATTCGTTATTCACCCCTCATTACCTAAATGAAAAAAAAATGTTAAAAAATAAAGCCAAACATCGTTTAAATGAATAATGAATAACGTATGCGCGCCGGTAATAGGACGGCGGTGTATAGACGAATCGAATTTTGTATTGACGGCTTTTCGACAAAAAGCGTTGTATAGGCGGCTTTCCATCAATCTTTATTACGTTTTACAATTTATAATAATACCATTAAACCACAGACGACCGACCAAACGTTTTAAGGCGCACGGCAGTATTCGAATACAGCTAGTATAGGCGGCAAATAACACGGCGTCAGATTATTAGGCAAAATACGCTAAACTCTTAAACCCTACATTTTATACTAAAAAATAAAAAAATAAGTTTTATTTCTTTCAATCGAGTGTTATGGAACCGAAACTTACTACGGAATTATTCGTATTAAATAAATTTTTAATAATTGAGTAAGTTATAAATTCGTCAGTGTTGTGTAAGCTGCAAGGTGTTTTTTTATGGACTTGTGTTTTTTAGTCTTAAATGTCTATATTTTATCGGAGATACGATTATTTCGTATTGTCTTATAACAGATATATTAAAAACATACAGAGCGTTAAGAAATTTGATTCATCATTGAGTAATATAATGATGCGTACAATTCAATGCTTCTATTGTACTTATCAATATAAATATAGATAGAGATAGAATGTTAATATAAAATATAACAACACTCTAAAAAAAAAATTAGCATACATTTTATGTATTATTATAGATACAGCCACAAAGGTACTGTCATTTGGGAACCTATACTTGTGGATGGGAGGGGGGGGGGGTCAGTCAATATAATATTTCACACTAATATACTATATATATTAACTGAGCAATATAATTGCGTGTGCATGAGTTTTTCAAAAACAATCCCACGGATTTCATCATATTTTTGTAACTAAGGTTATTTTGATGAAAGGGATTCAGGGATATCATCTCTGAGAAAATTTTCTTTTTATATTAATCTCAAATTTTACGAATATCTAAGATATTGATTTTGTTTGGTTATTTCAAAGAACATAAAAATATTATATTCAAAACACGTTTTTCTATAAAGTAATACAAAAAAGTTGAATTTTAAAATAATTTCAGTTACGTTATTGATGTGACAGTCACAATATTATAAAAATAAGTAATTAAATAAATAATTAAAAATATTATACATGTGGTAAATAATTATTATTATATTAATAAGATTATGTACACGAAAAGGGCGCTCTACGCCAGCATCAACATGTCCTTATGATATTGACGGTCTCGCAAATTCGGTAGTAGGTAGTCGCATATATCCACTGGGGCGCATGTAAACTCCCCCACAAAAACCTTTTTTTAGTGTAAACTCCGCCAGGAAAATAAAACAGGTAAAATTGGGTTCATGTAAACTCCGCCAGTGACAAAAATCAGGTAAAATTGAGTTCATGTAAACTCCGCCAGTAAAAAAATGAAGTATCAGTATTCAGTATACACTATACAATTAATATAATAAGCAGATTATTATTAAACAAAAAAATCATAATTTTATAGTAATAATTATCCGTATTAATTAAGTATATGTATACCAAAGTATATAAAAAACTTGAAAATAAAAATAATAAATGTTTGAACAAATCATACAAATTGCAATGGCCAGTATGATGTTAAAAAATAATGATAGACAATTGTGATAACTAATAATCAAAAAATAATATGTAGGTATATTATATAAATATACCTACATAAATGATCAGTTATATACTAGTATACACAGTCCCTACTAAATGATACACCTGGCCATGAACTTTGAAAGTAGGCATAAGTTCTTCTGTTACAATTTTTTTAGCCCTGAATGATGTCATTTGAAAACAACCATTGTATTTTCGTATAAGGTCCATAAAATGACTATGATATCATATGGGGGTGTCTGTCCATAAGCAGGCTGTTGAGAGGTTCCGGCAAATGTTCAAAAGATGGAAGCTGCACTTTGCCATTATTGCAGCACATTCCGGGGGTTTCTTTTTTCCATTTTAGAGCAATGCAGTATTTGCACTTGTGGTTCATGTAACCAAGAGCTATAGTTTTATCTGCCTCATAAGCCAAGTCAGGATTGTACGCCATTCCTGAGTTGACCATTATTTTCCATGGAAGTGTCAGTCTTTCAACTTTTTGGCGAGGATTAGTAGGTATATCCTACTAGTACTTCAGAATTATCTAGCCGGTACCTGGCAACTGCAGATCTGTTCACTATAGGATTACGAAGTGCATATGTCTTTGCTGCGTTTTGAAGTTGTTTTTTTTCTTATATTGCTAGTGTATCTGGCACGGCGTTTTCTAGGCTTCTTCATGGATAAAGAGAATGGTGATTACTGTAATTTGGAGTCTCTCTGAGGGATCAATATTTCTGACTCATGTAGACATCAAAATGGCCCCTAGAGAGATTTTGCGTAAAACACATCCTCAACGCAGGGTAACTTTCAATACCAAAACGCTCATATAGCTGACAATTGCGGTTCAAAAACTTCAAAAACGTAGTGGAACAATTTTCCAGAGGCCACCATTTCACATAAACCACCATAAGTATATAATTTAGACATGTCAGCTAAATACTCAGCGAAACTCATATAGTTGTCCCCATTGTTGTTGTGAGACATGATAGAAAACTCCGTCCAATTTTTGCCGTACATAAAATAGGAGAGCGAATCAAATAAACAGATACCATCTCCTGTAATAGGTACAACGATGTGAGATACCATTTCCCCATTCACATTTAAAAACTCGAATGTCATATTACAAATTTTTAATGAAAAAAGTTTTATAATTAAGTGACCAATTCAGTTAACGCCAATTTATATAAACTAACGCGGTTTGTAATTCGTGTATCTACCACACAAAAATAACAAACCGAATTGTATGTGCTAAAAAGCTGAATAACCTGGCAACCAAAAGCAGCCATCAATAAACAAAAAGACATTTTCAATTTCCACCGTGAATCTTAAGATCCTTGTTTGACCACCTCTTTAAATATGAATAATGAATATCAGAAAATTCTTTCTTATTGTACATCTAGATAAAATAAAAGAACCACTATTTCAAATATCAAGTATGTACGTTTCATATTTTAAAACCAATATTATATATTTAAATTAAATATTGTTTGATAGTTGGCACCACTGTTGTATTCTTTCAACCCCCCTTATATCCCCCTTAGAGTTCGAATTTTGAAAAATCCTTTCTTAGTGCGCCCTTACATTGCTTAAGGAACCCCTGTACAAAATGTCAAGTCTCTAGACCCAGCGGTTTGGTCTGGGCGTTGATGAGTGAATAGGGGCGGTCTCCTATATATATAGATTATTGCATTTTTTCGATCTTAATTTTATTAATAAAAAATTATCCAGATACATTTATAACTGTCTTCTACATTAGAGATTGAAAATAAAATGATAATTTCTTTAAAATTTGCTTTACCTACTTGTTATTTCTGCCAATAATGCCCATGTGAAATACCTTTCTTGTTTCTGAGTTGACCTTTTTTTTATAATTATTAATATTATTAACTTTATTTATTTAATATTAATATACTTACATTATTTTAATTGTAATAATTGCTTAAAAAGGTTATGATAATAATAAAATATTTTATATAATAATTACTCCTAAAATATACTAAAAAATGTGCTTCACTACTAAATTCCTGTTTGATTATACAGCTCCTCTTTTACAATATGTTAGTATTGCAGATAAATAGTGATTTTTTTCTACCGTCGTACAATATATATATATAAACATATTTAAAATAATAAATTCAACTTGAAATTAAGTGTGATTCATTTTTAGAAATAATTCAAGCGAATTGTACTGTTACATATTGAATTAATATTGTGCATATAAAAAATTCTATAATGGATTCTATAATATTCTATTCTATATTATTACCAGATATTACATTATGCAATAATGTACCTATATAGGTACTACCCTTATAAAATCGTATACATATTTTCGAATGTTTCAATCCGAACAAAATATTTTTCATTTTTTTTTAACGTTTTTTGCCTTTGTGTCGTCCTTTGTGTATTATTAAACCAATATAATGTCGTTTGCACACATGTATTGTCACATTATGTAATATAATATACGGTTTCTATTATAATTATGCTTTGTACAAAATATAATTTGTTTGATGATTTATACTATATAAGAAACTACTGTTATAATTTGATTACCAATGACAATGCTTTGGATATATTTAAAAACGTAGTTTCGTACCTAGTCGCGTTGTAAAGTAGGCAATCAAAATAAGTATAATACCTAAATTTTTATATTTAAATATTAAAAAAGTGTTTCTAAAATATAATTTTTAAAAATATTTTTGTCTGTTAATTGTAACATAATATTATATTAATACCTATAGGTATTAAATGTGAACAGTTACATTATTTCCAATATAATTGCGTATTATTTATAACATAGATATACATAGATTGGGCTGAAAATGACTTTTTTCGTAAGTGTGGTGGATTTTTAGTTATAAAGTTATAGTTTCTGGTTACTGTACTTAGGTTGCACTTAGAAATCAATGAACAATATTAATGCATTACCATAGATAATATTGGCTATACATTTGTTTGTACATTTTAAAATCATTTCTTACTTAAAAATAATAATATCAATTAAATCCTCCAAGATTCACTAGATAATAATCTTACCTTTAAAATTTATAATGAGTCAATTAACTATAGTTTTACAAATAACAGTGTAAAATGGATTATTGTAAACGTAAAATTTACCACGTTGTATGTTTGTTAGACGAAGACAACACATGTGAGGTTGGCGCTTTCATAATAAACATTAAATGACAATTCGTCCAATACAAAAATATGAAATTACTATTAAAAAATGCCCAAAAGATTAAAGTTATATAGTTTCTATATTTATCGGATGGAATTATTAATACAATTTAATATAAAATAATGTGGTAACAAAAATATAACAAACTTAACTATAAACATGGTTTGGTTTTTTTAAGTGGAAGACGTAAAAGCCAAAACGTGATAAGCAAAGAATAAATCAAATCATACGAAAGCACCAAAATCTCAGATATCCGTGTACTTCTTTTCTAGCTATTCAATTTATAACTATATCAAAACCTCCAAACTTGTAATCTTAATACTGACAAACGTATTATTTGATTACGATAGAGCTTCAGAGTTTTAATATAATAAAATTATATTGTAAGTACCTACTGCAATGCTTACATTCGTATAATCTATAACTATAAGTTAAAATTAATTTTACAAAACAATTGCGAATAAAGGCGTATTCTAAATTTTATTTAATGAACCAAATTATAGATTTTTACAATTATATTAGATACTATATGGATATATTTTATGTTTGAAATATATAAAATATTAATTTAATATCGGTGCTTATTTCCCAACTGATTTTTACCCAAATTATAAGCATTTTTATATGTTTGGAACTTACCTATGTCGTGTAGCTGGTTATTTTAAGCATTTATAAGACAATAATATTTAAAAAAAAAAATTTAAAAAAAAAAAAACGCCATCACCACCTGCAGGCCATTAACGTGGTGTCATAAAACTTGACGTATTATGCTTTTGTCGGTGTTTTACCCTTACGCTACAATTCTTATTGTCACTATAAGTACGTTTGTAAATAATTTACCGAAATTAATATTCCATGTTTGGAGTACGATTTTTAATACTGAACACAATAATATTATGTACTACGAGCTTGTTTGCATGGAAACTAAAACACCCTTGCCAACCACTTTTTATTCTTTCTCACCCACCTATGTCTGTAGTCTGTATACACGTAGACGCACTCATTTATATATTATATTATGATGTACAAATTGTGTTATTGTACTCTCTGAATGAATCCTCTTCAAACAGACACTTGAGTAACCAGTTTCGTATTCTGTGTTTCCTACAAAATATTATATTGTTTGAAAATTAAAATCCGTTTAATATAATATAACATATTTTAATATTTTTGAATCTATCGAATTAACATTGTGTTATAATAATTACTTGCATTAGGAATTAAAATGTGACCGATAACGATATTAATATTCTATTGTATAATATTATTATTATATCGTCCTGCTGGATTTCATAATGACTGAAACCAATAGAACGAACATTTTAATTTAATATTTATCAAACAAAAATGAATTATGATCAGACACGGTAAGTAGTATTTTATGATTCATTGTGATATTATTACCATTTTATTCGACTCTAGTATACTTACAAAATATTTTATTGGTAGTACTACTTATGTGATGAAAAGTGAGTGAATATTATTAAAGTACGTAATAATTGAAAGTTAGAATTATTTAGTATTATATTACAAGAATATTATATGACTTACAAAACTGGAATAATTGTACCTGCTAGACATTTGAATTGTGCCCCTGGCTGCATTGTTGACGTCTATTCACGTCTCTGCGGAGTTGCAGATAGCTAAGTTTTGATGCGAATTTCAATATTATTTTGGGCGAGGTGAATGGATGAATGGATGGGCTTGGGATAATTCGCTCCTTACTATTCAGATGATGGCAAAAAGAAGAATCTCAAATTTCCGGATGTCATTGGCAACATTTCGGTACAAGTTTGAAATTAATAGTGATAAGTTGGCGAGCTAAGTTTACTGACGTGCTGTGTCGAGTCCACACCCGGTCATACAGACAATATACCACGCGGTGAATGTATCTTATAATTCGAGATTATTACAATTAGAATAACTATAATTATTGTCATCACAATATGATTAGTTTCGTTGTGATGCATTAATTTTTATTGGCAAGTATACCTAGTGTAAACAATTATTTTGAAATTCTAACAGTTTAGCAATCATATAATATTTTTATCTAGTACCTTAAAACTATACTGGTGTTGTACCTTAATTTTTTATTGAAATTATTTTAATAATATATTTATTTTTTATCATATATACCAAAAAAAACCACTATTTTATGATTTTGGGAGATGGTTCTCGTGAAGCTCAACCGGATGCCCGTCAATAGCTCGCAGCTCTTACACTGGAAGCGTCTTACAAAGTTACACGTCGCATTATAATATGTTACACGGGTTTCCACTAAGACTTCCATTGTAAAAATATAGTTTTGGAAGTCTTAATTACTTTTCTCCCGCGCTCTACGTGAAATCAGCTTTATTGTTACCGTGCATAGATAACAGCCTGCAAATGAGTATGATGTATATCATAGGTACGAGGCTTATACGTAATCGTCTATGCAATTATTGAAAACCATTATAGCGGAGTTTTTGATATTTAATGTTCATATAATACAATATAAATGTGTGTGTATGTATGTATATATGTGTTTGGTTGTGTAATAGTGTATTGCATGTATTGGAAGTCAGATATAACGTGTGAAAATTTAGGTCTTGTGGCGAAGGGTGAGTGTTAACGGTAACGGAAGGAGAGGTTTCGAAAGTTTGTCGCGTTTTCCCGTATAATATTATACGTAGAAAGAGAGAGGGGATGAGAAAGACGTGCCTACGAACATATATAGTTGGTGACTGCGAGACAGACGTGATTCCAATAACGGAAATATGGCTAAAACCCGAGCATTCTACCCCTTCGTTTCATACACACGCATACACATACACATACATATATCCTTTCCCGCCCGTCTATTTGGCTGCAGTTTGAGAGGTATATAATCCCTTCCATGGTGATCGGTCGTCGGGGTGAAGGGATGGAGGACTAAGACTATTCGGCAGCCGTGTGTTTGCCATTCAGTCACCGCCACTTGGAAACTATCATATCCCCCGTTTAATTGCCGCGTGTCAGTGTGGGAAATTCATACCGCGTTTGGCGTATATATAGGAGTATATATTAAACCCATGCACCATGCTCCTTAGTGTGTGTGAGGATCGTATATTATGCACTGTCTACGCATGAGTGTGACCCCGATTATATTGTATGTGATTTATACTTAAACTATACCTATCTACGGAATATGTAATAAAGCATAAAAAAATAATAGAGTTATGCAAATACGACGTGATAATTGCGATTAGGGTTCAGACTAATGGATGCTGGTTGTTGAAAAATTATCGTTACCGGTAAGTTCCCGGTTGGACTAAGGATATGACTGAAGAAAAACTTACTTATAGTATAGGATAGATTTAACTTGTATGCCAAAATCATTTCTTCTACTTAAAATCCAAAGATAAACTAGACAAAAATACAAATTAATAAAATTAGCAAATAATATAGCAATTAGCAATTAATCGTTATTTATTAAGTCATCAGTTATGAATCTTCATTATTCCATTATTAACCGTCCTTTTATAAGAACCTGAGATCAAAATATACTAGTATTTATCCTAATTACTAGGTATTTTATAATCTAAGATAACACTAATAATTATTTATAAAAACTAGTCATGCAAAGTAAACAATTAAGACCAATATCAATAAATTACCATGTTATAATTATACGGTTCCCGGAGAACCAATTACCGTCCAATTCCTAGTTCAGACGAAACGATTCGACTCAAATGTATCGTCATGTCTTTGTCATGGGAGATCTCAACATGTTCATTAACATACTCTTTCCAATTCCTACAAATATCTAGGCTGGGGGTGTCCAACCCGCGGCCCGTGGTAGTTATTGAAGCGGCCCTCACTTAAATTAAAAAACTATTAATTAAATGTATATAATATATTAATATTACGAGAAAAAATTATTTTTAGAAGATAAAACTACAAAATATTAAACATCAAAGAAAGATAAACTTTGTTAGTGTTTTATCTTTATTGGCTCCGAGAACAATAGTCCTTGTCATTTATCAAAAAAATATTTCTGATTATTATTCACCATAGTAAAATTATAAAAAAATGTATTGTTGTATTAATGTATAATAGAATATAATTTAATCATTCAATTTGAATGTATTATTATTAAAAAGTATGTGGCCCACAACAACTTCTACTCATATGTGTGGCCCAGTCTTCACAAAAGGTTGGATACCTACTCCTGATCTAGGCGATAGACAGTGTCATCTATTAGACATAATACTCTGTTCCAATAGAGAATACCCAGTGTACGTGATATCGACTGACGGCTAAAGAGGTTATGAACTCCAATTTCCCCCATTTATATCTAATCTGAACTCAACGTTTCCAGACGATCCTGTTCGAACTCAAACTGTTGGGTTTAGTTAGGTTGGATAAGATTATCAAATCTGGTCGGTAGATTTTTTATTATTATTAGGGTATACATTATCACAAAGCTGATGTCAGTCATGGCATATGCAGTACGAATGAAGGTACACCCTCACCAACGAAACGCGACTTGAACTAATTTTTTAAAAAGTATATTAATAAAAGCCAATGTTTATGTGAGTGTGAGTGGTGTGTGTGTGTGTATAATCTATAGATCCACAGCCAAGGTCTTCACACTAATGGTTCTAAGATTTGATACATAATAGTGCTATCATATACTGGAGGATGTACATCCTGAAGCTAATTTTTTTAATTTTTTAATTTTAAGAGGGGCTCTTACAGGGATTTGTTGGCTCACGAAAAACGAATAGTTTTTCGTGGGTTTAGTGTTGCCATTAGTTACATAAAACAAAATGGTTTTTATAATTGTATATCATTTTAACTCTGTATTTTATATTTAGCCAAAACCACCTAAATTACTGTGTTAAAAATATGTGTAGTTTACATTGAACGGAATTTAAGACAGGGTAAATTCACTGGCATTATTTAATTTGTCACGGACAAATCGTGCTGGATCAGCTAGTAATTTAATATAAATTAAGTGAAGAGTTGGAACTATCTGCTTGGTCGGGGTTTAAATATTTTTTACGTGACCGATGTAGGAGTGACAGAGAGGGATACATTCTCTCAATGAACCAAAATCCAGCGTTCGCCAGTCGTGTAGTATAAGTGTATGACCAGTTCAGTTACTTGGCACTCGACAACCATTAAGTTTTTTTTTAAGAAAAACAATGGTCCTAAACCATTTTTTATTGAAAAAAATATAGTTTTTAGCATTGTTTTTTTTTTTAACGTCATGGTTGCTTGGAGAGTCACGATGAAGTGGATGGTTTTACACAGATCTAGAATACACATTGAATAATTAGTATTTAAATACCAATCTGACGTCATATTAATATCTTACAATTTATTATAATATACGTTTATGTGTCTTTCACAATATGGCCGTATTGAAATAGTGTTGTTTAGCTGTTGTTCATAATGGTGTTTTATTTTGACAAGTTATTTAGAGTTGAATCAATAACGATATAGGCACATTATTTGCTCACACCTTTATAACGAATTTTACTTTTACCATAGGAAAAACATTTATAGACAATTTACATACGTCCGTGTCTGGATTTAAATATATTTTTGGTGATAGGTATTTGGGAAAAAACATACATGACAAATAGCAAAGTATGAGTTGTAATATAAGACGGTTTATGGTTTACATTACTTTTCGTCACAGTAAATTATAATGTGAAAAGTTTGACGTTCGTCCGTCTGTAAATTTAAGTTCACTAATACCTAACGCATTATTGGAAGAATATCGAAATAATAATATATTGACTGTTGAAATTTGTATGCAACTTTATATTTTATATTATCAAGACAAACGTTGTATAATTTTAATGGACTATTATAATGTAGTTTTAAATCCATTATTTTATTGACATTGGAATTCTGTTTGTCCATTGTAGTTGTAGCGTAATAAAACGTAAGCATAATATCAAAAGTAAATACTAACAAAAATCTGTGAAATAAATTGTTTGAAATTTGATTTGTTTATTTGGTAATTTATTACCAGTGGAACATGTAAATACAACTACACACTGCTATTATTCAATTTTTTAAAATTTAAATTGTATTAAAATAAAGTTTATCACGCATCCATTGTTTATTTTTTTGAATTACACCAAATTATTTTGTTTGGAAGGTAATTGCAACGCCGCGCCGTACAATATTGGTTTAGCAGACTGTACCTACATATATTGCTGCAGACACTTGAATTATTTAGCGATATACGTACGCATAATAATTAATAAATAATGTATATAATATTTTATTCAAATTTCATACACGATCAATTTTTAAAACAAATTTCAGACAGAAAATTACTAAGAAATAAAAAAAAATAGAATACCATATTGCGATTCTTATAATAATATGACGTCACGATTTTCTGAGTTTAAAATAATACATATTTAATATTTCGATATTACTAATACCTCCTATAATAATATGGCCTACATTATGTTATTTTCCGTAGTGAATTTTGTTTTTTTAATCAATTAAAATTTAATATCAAATATTAATATTATAATAATTTAGTACTCGTATATTGTGCCATTAATGTTCCCCTACACTGCAGAAGTGTCTAGCAAAATATTATTATCTTCTGACTTGTAACCGGCGCCGGAAAGCTTTTCGGTCCAACGAAAAACCGGAAATTAATCTCATCCGTTAATTAAACACCCTAATTGAATATTCCCCATGACTCCTAACGAGCAGAACTAATTGAATAAAATTTGCCTTTTTACGTCGCAGCGAAAACGGCGAAACGTCGTGGCGCTTAATTATACGGGAAACCTATCAGCGCCAAATTAGTGGAAAATGAGCTGAGACATGCCGGAAAGCGTTTCGACAAGAAAAACTAATTCGGCTGCGTCGCCTTTATGGGGTTTCTGTTTTTACACAGTTGACATTTTCTCTCTCATTATTTTGTTTCCAATATCACCGTCGACCCTTGATTTACATATTATTGTGTTGTATTAGGGTTGAAAAAAGTACCTACTTTGCCATAGGACAACATAGGGTTTAATTCGTCTTTGGGTATAATGTATCATCAAATGTCCGTGCGGTACATCGTTGTTAGCGCTTGGCAGGGTTATATTATTTTTTAATAAATATCATCATTAATTTTTCTTCGCAATTATTACAACACACATTTATTAAAGTTTTTATTATTATTTTTTATCTCCTTGATTTAGTGTTTTATTCGACATATCCGGCCTTTTGTTTTTGTAATAAGCTTAAAAATAATGAGCTTTGTTATATTTATGTTACTAAACAGTATAATGTATATATTATAATATTATATAAGCACTTTTCACTATATTATTATCTATACTTTGTGTGTATAAGACATTGGTTTATAGTTTCGTTATTTTTTAATTAACCTTTTTAATTTTAACAAGCTGTCCCAAACCTAATTTTTTTTATAACATTAACACTATTGTAAAATATAATGAAACATCGCAGCATGTAATATTTAAGCTACTGGGGCAGGATGTAGGTATCTCATAATATTTTTATTCGCTATTCCATTCATATAAACTTTAATTACTTTTAAGATATCACTACTTGTTCGAAATTTTATTTTTATGTATTGCAATTTCAGTAAAATATATTCTGTTAGGAATATTATGTTATGTTTCAAAGAAGTAAAAATGTTTACGATAATAACGGTAAAAAAAAAATAATAAAATAATTGTTTGCTAAAATTTTGTTTCGTTATAACTGCAGTTTACTAATAAAACGGTCATTGCAATCGTTTTGTACACATATGTGGAATTCAAGCGAAACCTGAAGAAAAGCTAATGTTAAGTTTGCAATAACGATAGCGGATCTCTATTAAATAATAATATAAATTTTTTCAATATATCGAGGAAATTAAGGAATAAATATGGTAAGGTACTCAAACTATCAACAAAAAAAAGGACGTGGAATTTACTAGAACTCCTGCTGTGTTTAATTTCTTTAAAATGACAACTGTTAAACAATAATCACATCGCTAAATACAATTGCAGTTTTATTTTATTCATTCGCATTTTGTTTCACAACTCACGATACGAAAAAAAAAAACCCCCATTTCTTAATATTATGCTATACGTGCGCAAACATCCGGACGCGCACAGAAAAAAAAAGGAAACGAGATAGAGCGAATAATAATAATTATCTGACTGTTATTTCGAACTCGTTTGTTTCGGGCGAGGACGGAAAACATTTTTTTCGCACGATTCTTCTCTCCCGATCACACTATGTATACATCATGGGTTTGGTATCAAAAGGTCCAATCTCTCGAAAATGTCCGGGTGAAAAAAAAACATTTAAATGTTAGGCTTTACAATATTCCACAACTCGTATAACATTAAATCGAATAAATTCACTGCGAACGAAAAACTTCTGGTTAATTCATTCAGTTAACCGAATCTCTGCTGCAGCCGGGCATTGTTTAAAATAATCGGTGATAGCGGGACCTTGTACTTTATACGTAATAATTTAATATAAAATAGTGAAACGTGATATAAAATACATAAATTCACAGGTTTATCGCCTTGTAATAATTATAAAACGGCTAAACATTTGTGTGCGACAATCCAAACTTATTATTCACGTCTGCGTCGAGTTTGATAAAACAAAATTATAATAGTAAAACATATACCTCAATACCTACCTCCATGATTATATTATCCATAACCGTTTAGGTAGAAATTCCAGACAATAATATATTATTGTTAACCTACAATGCATTGTATCGTAATATAAATGTTGAAATTATTATGATTTATTTAAATCATCAAACAACACACTGCAGCGTAGGCAGTTCAGTATTGGTTGAACAATTTGAGAAATTATGTATATAGTCTAATACAACGTTTATGTGAAATCAGTTTAATAAAACCAATCATAAAATAATGAAAGTTCATAATATGAAAAAAACAATTAGTAAAATAGTTGATGACCTTGATGAAAATATGTGTACGAATAGGTATCAATCAAATTTTAAAAAGTCGATGTGTATAAATATAAATAATTAAAGAAACATTGGTATCAGTATTTGTAATATAAATTAAACAATACTATTAAATATCTAGAAAATTAAGTAAACTTTTCAACTGTATGAGAATATTATATATTATTGGTATATATATATATATATATATATATATATATTAATATTGTGTTTATCTACAGGAACTCCGCATACCAGATACGAGCTTATGTCAGTTGGTATACGTATCAGCTCTTAATATTAATATTATTATTTTTGTATTATAATTGAATATTGTGCTGAAATAAAAAAAATACATAAATCACAGACTAAATAATATATTTACATTTAGGCTAGTATGATTTTAAATTTCCGATTTTTGTTCCTATAATTTCTTTTTTTTTATTGATTATGAATTGGGGAGGAATAATTGTAGGTTGTTAAACCCATAGGTATCTGTCATGCTCGGGGGGGGGGGGGGGATACCGGCACTTTTCTCAGGACACCGTTAATTGTCCGAAGAAAAATGCCACCCACGGCCGAGTTCGAACCGGCGCTGGTATGCGTCACAACCGATGCTTTAATCCGCTCGGCCACTCCGTTTACCATTCCTATCATTTGTAACTTGTCTCGATGGGTATATAGAAGGCATGCTATATTATAACGTTATATTTCATTTCATGTATTTATATACAAAATAAAATATACATTTCCATTGAGGAACAAACGAAGTACGTATTACGTGTAGTATCTGGAGCGGTGTTTTTTTAGACGAGTGGTAGGTATAATAAAATTTCCAAGTTTATTTTTGCGATGGCCTTATTATAGAGTAATATATAATCGAGTGCACGTTTGTGCTAAATCGTATTTATTAAAGAAAAAAAACGACACAAATATCGTGATGCAGTGCATAAACATATTTTTGAAATCGCAGCGTGGCCGTTCGACCATTGGTACGAATAAAAACACAAAAACAGATGAAATAAAAAAAAAATTTAAAAAAATACCGAATGAAAACTTCCAGAGCTTCGTTGTTTTACTTCAATCAAAAGATCTAAGCGAATGCTAATAATTCTCATGATTCCCCCCCCCCCCCTTTATTTCACGAAAGAAATATTTACGCGAAAAGTCAAAGGAAATATTTTGTATAAATTTGCGTAATCACCAGCGCTTTGTTTCGAAAAAGAAACCGTGTAATTAATTGAAACGTCGCACTTACAAAATGAAAACAAGCAACTGCAGTCTCGGACTGTTTTTTCGTATAGAATAATAATATTGGGCGTTTTTTTCTCTATCCCTATCACTCTGTCTGTCTTTGCCTGTCTGTATCTCCCCACTCTATCTCTAACCTTCTCTGTAACTGTATGACACTAAAAAATAAAAAGTGTTTCAATAATATTTCAATCCAAACGCATTGATTTCAGGTAATACCTAGACCAGTGTAATCCAATCCGCAGCTTGCAGCCTTCGATGCATTTTTTTTTGGTCCTCCTTAGAACTTAGAGGACATATTATGTAATATTATGTAGTACATATTATGTTTGATAATTTTAGTTTTTATAATGGTGTGATGAATAAAAACTAAGGTGGTGAAAGATTACGCGGTGGCAGTACTAATCTATACGTATTCTATAATATGACAAATTATGGTTGTTTACTTTTTTTCATAATACATAATATTATGTTCGTTATGAAATAAAATATAAATAGGTACATTTTATTTATTTTTTTCATTTGGTTATGCTTATAAGTGTGTACATTTGCCCGCCAACTACAAAAGGTCAGATCACCCTGACTTAGAGTATATCGATGTACAGACTTCCATTTTTATTTAATGCGCACTAACAACATTGTTGACAATTTTCGTATCAGGAAGTCATTATAAGTCAAAATGTATCTATAAACTGGCATATTTTTCCCAGTAGCGATATAATATGACTACATCACAAGACTCATATTTCTAATTTATATTCACGATAATACGTGGAACGTTGTACCCATTATTTTTATAAGTATTTATATAATAAAATAAGCAAATACTATACACAGTTCTAAAAACCAATAATATAACAGAATTATAGAACCATATATTGGTTAAAGTTGGTTTTAGTGGAACATTTTTGAGAAATGAAAACAAAATTCCAAGGTGGATAAGAAATAAGAGTGCCCTGCCATTTATCATCTTAAGAGCGTTCGTGGGCACATGTGTTTTACATAAACAAATTACAACTTAAGCTTAATGATAATTTAGATTAATATAATGTATGATATACGCCGTTATACTACACTGGTGAAATGTGTAATTATTATTTCATTATTTCTATTTTCATTTGTTTGAGTAGAAAATTAATAATTTATTTCATGGAAATTTAACAATTTTGAATCTATCAACGCCTAGGTGTATGGATCAAGTTTTTTTTTTAAAAATGTTTATAATATATTTATAATTCATGATGATATGGAAAAATTTTAAGGTGCGGATATGCGACTTGTATAATATGAATAGAATCGATTTCTGCATGAAGTAGAAATGTCCTGAACTTTGTTACAATATTTATAATATTATAATATAATATACCGAGTAATTATACTTATTATCTGGACGAAATGTATTGGAATTTATTTTAAAATGTTCTGATTCTTACAGATGTTGATATTTTACAACCGATGTGCAATTTTACTATCATACCTACATATATTGTAAATTGTAATACATTTATACCTTGAGTATTATTTTTGTAAATTTATCTAGTCATATTATTACATTATTGTTTAACACTATAACTGTAAAATAAAATATATATACTTTTGCTGACCGACAAATTAATGTATAAATATACTATAGATTAAAATAGATGCAATATTTATATCTTGTGATATCCATTACCAGTGATTTGGTAATTTAAATCCAAACATAATTTTTATACCATGTTAAGGTAGCACAAATATAACTTTACAGAGGGCGGCATTATCATAGTACATGAAATACATATTATTATTTTTACCAAATAAAATTAAACATAGTATTATGAAAAATAAAATAAATTATAGCATTACACTACGTATTTTAACACACCACGTTAAAATTAATAATTCACATTCCCCATAAAATGTGCAGTACGCATGTTGACACCACTTTAAAACGCGTATAGTCAGTAAAACCACTTCCACCGCTAGAACCTAAATAATTACACGATTTGTGTGTAGTGTTGACGATGTGAACGGACTTGGGGGCGTTTAATATCGTATGTAGAAGTATTAGGTAGGTACACTGTCATTACGTATTGAAAGACGAACGAAAGCCAGAATACTGATATCGATTGAAACTACCCAAATCGTTAAATTGTATTTATTTCCATTAGTTTCCTAACGAAAATATTAAATTATAAGTAATTTCATGTCAAACGGCACAATATTATATAATTAAATAAAACATATTTGATCGAATCCATGGCGAGTCTTATACAGATGTGTGAAACGGTTCTCAATAAACCCCCCAAAAAAGATCAATCAAACAAATCGGTTTTGAACATTCTTGCGTCGCGTGTTTGTAAAATGTTTTCTTTTCAATATATTTTGTATTGAATTTAAAACAATTGAAAAAATTAACGTGTAGTATACGCATATTGTAATATAATTTTAAATATGTAATATGTTATTGACCTACAACTCACGGTCAAAATAAAAATAAACCAAACAAAACAAAAGCACGACATCCGCTCTAAAAGGCGATACATTAATGATTTAAATAATAATAATATTAGGTCTGTTTTTTTTTGTAATTATTACTATAGTTACTTACATTTTTGGCAGTTATTTTATTGTTCATTCCTGTGCTTTGGATCTAGAGAGCACATGACATTGAAGGCAACGTCCCGTGAGATAATCGTAACTCAAAGGGTGAGACGTGGGAAACTTAAACGCGTACGCGGGGAATGTTGTGGTTTGGGAAAAGCTGAGTGCAGATCTCAGACTTGGGAGTGAAAGGTTTTGACGTACAGCGTGACCGACCGGCCCGTCTACAACAAATTGCATTATACGTTTATAATGCACGGCCTAAAACCGGAAGGAAAATATAATTATACAACAAAAATCGTTAATAACTATTACGTTCAAAGGACCAGAGAAAAAAAAAGTTCATAACAAGAAAAATCATAAAAGTACTCCATCTCACATTTATTAATCTGGTTATCTGCGTATCCTTGTATCGTCATAGTTTCAACGTAATATTTCTAAAAAAATATATGCCTTGGAGAGCAGCTGCAATATAGAAATCATATTAAATGTTTCACACTTTGTTCTTTTTCCGACGTCCTATGTTTATCATATATTTGTATAGGTAGGATAGGAAATGGTTAGCCGCATTATACCATGTGCCTATGTAGCTATGCATTTGAAACACGTTTACCGCCATACATTTTCCTGCCGGACACGATAGATAAAATTTCGAGTGACTCCGTAAACAATCCTTCCACGACCACGTCCGTTCCCATTGGCTATTTTTTTCATGGACAAGATTTTTTCTTAAGCGTTTATTATTCGCTTCGATTTCTGTGCACGATATGAACCATTACAACAGCCGTAGCAGTAATGGGTTGAGAAAACGTCCGTTCTTCTTTGATGATTATATAAAAGGGTGTACTTACAGTGGCGTATTTAAGATAATTTTTCAAAGGGGGGGGGGGGAAATACTAAAATCTCTCAGCTATACCATTACACTAATCAATAACCGTTAATTCATCTCTTATTACATCTCCATCTAAAACACAATCAAAGCATAAGATTTTAATTGGGTACCTACCATATTTGGTGAGAACCACCATTTAAGATAATATATTAAATCTTATCTTAAATAGTTAAATCGTGGGGGGAACTATGAACGCATGATAGGCGGCTACATCCTATATACCTAGTAATAATACTCATAATAATGGAATTTAACTTATTATTATAGCTTTCACAAAACGAAAAGTCTCGCTCCTCCAGGGGGGGGATGCCCCTATCTCCCCCAAATACACCACTGGCGTGTACACTGTATTATTATTTCATCATCGTATTATAACGTTATGGACGTTATTTTTTTTATATACATAATGTTATTTATTTTTATAGAAGCCTTTGCTGTTTACTACAACTATTCTAATAATGCATATTATGCTTAACTGGGATATTATATAAAATGTATAAAATTATGTACTTTCAATTATGCCATTCTGAATTCATTTTTGTAGTAAAAACTTTAGAAATTAAAATTAAATATTATATTTAAAATCAAACTACAAAATTATGTATACAGGGTGTACCCATTGCGATATCTCCTGAGATAGTAAATATATCATAAATCTGTTTTTTTTTATTAGACTCACAGATACAAGGACTACACAGGTTTTATTTTTTACATTATTTTGTAAAAAAGTTATTTTTTATTTTTGAAATAATTGAAGATAACCATTTTATAGTTTATTTTTGTGAACATTTTGACTTTTCAATATTTTATTTTCATTAATCTCATGATTTTCAATAATTTTTTTAGTCATAGTTAAAACGGAAAAAAATCTGTTTTTGTCCGTGCGGCGAGTCCCCCTTTTCGGCGAATGGGTATATCCTCACAGACCACCCTGTGTATTATGGTCGGCTGTCAAGAAGATTCAACTATCATCAAATATTTATATTTTTAGACCTTAAAAACAGGCTAGACTTAAATTGAATAAACATTATAATAATGTGAATATATAATTCGTTTATAAATGTAACTCAAAAACAAATGCAATTTAAAAATCGAACTATTCATTATGTTATTACATTTTCTATCGTGTAATGATCACTTAATATTCATTAACGTATTGAACTCAGTTTATTAATTTTTTAGTCAATATTACGTGTATGTTATATTAAGTAGCGCATTGTCAAATATGTTTTAGTATACAGTGTAATATTGTTAGTTGTTACAAATAAATTACGAATATAATACCTATGGGAGTACCAAGCTGATGGCTTGCAAGTAGAACAACAAGTTTCCATTCCCAGATTATCATTGATCAAAGTCCTAAGTCCAATATATTTGCAAAATTATCGAATTATGCACTGAACCAATAATTGTAATGGATTAACACTCGTACCTATCGCATCCCGTACGTATATTCAACACAGTTAAATTTCTTGTATATTATTATAATATAGTATTAACAGCAAAAATATAATAATATTATAAATATTAATACTATTATAATATTATTATAATATGAGATACTCCTCAATACAAAAAAAATATTTCATGATGTTTAAGAAGTAATAACTGTTCTTATTATTATATAATATATATAATAATATCATGGTTAGGAGTCAATTCTTGTAACAATAATTATTATTTATTGTGTTTAATAACACTAAATAATATAATATTATGATAAGATAAAATATCTGACGTAGCTAAATTGCCTAACCAAGACGCCGTGTTACTATAATTTTACTCTTAAAATATTGTGTTTAAAATAAAGGGTGGAAGTAGGTGCCGAGTGTATCTTGTTATTGAGTAAGTCACTATAATATATGTATTCAATTTGAGTTCAACGATAAACCATTGCATACAAAAAAAGAACTCTGTGCAAAGACGGTGTACATAGCTAAGTATATTATTTCAAGATATGTTTATTGATGTTACCTACTATTAAAGTAATTCAATTTGCTACCTACCTATCAATATTGCGGTAGGTTGATTTAATTTAATTTTTTTAATCTAAAAACATCACATTTATTATATTATTATTATTATTATTATTATTTAGTTATTTTAATAGTATATTATATTTATAAGTTTATTATCAATTGTTATTAACTTTTGTGTCAATACCACCTTCCGTAGAACGGTATATAAAAAGGTTCGTGATATGAACTATAGCCATATAGGTAATAGAATATAATTTATGTAAATGTTTCGAAACTGTCACTGTGTATATTATAAAATATAATAATATATATACGTACAAGTATCAAGTTTCCACGAGTAATATTTTTGTATTACAACAAAATAATTAAAATTATTATTTTTTGTATAAATGTCTAATTTCATCCAAATTTGTATTTCAAATTTCTATAAAAAAAAAAACATGTGCTTATAAACTGTTGGTTTCAAAATAAAATATTTATGTAAAACTTTGTATTACAGTTTCATGTATTTGCTATAAAAATTAATATTTTATACATTTTTAACAACAAAATAATTTACATATTTTCGCGATTTTGATGATTTTATACAAAAATTAAACTTCAAATAATAATTTATAAAATATTGTGTTTATGTATCATTAATAACTTTAAAAACAGCTTACGATGGACCTTGTATTATATTTTAAAAGTTTTTTATTACGCGAATTTGTTTTGATCGATATTTATAGAAAACAAATCAGAATTGTCTAATTGTCTATAATTAACTAAAAAATATTCAAAACATTTTGAAAATAATACCATAATATAGAGATAGTAATAACTCTAATATAAAAAATTGATAAAAATTTAAAATACCAAATATTCTAATATTATTTTAATAAATATAAAATTGAGTACACAATGTACACATATTTTTCTACTGCTCAGGTTGTGACTTTGTCAGTATAAGCAGTTTAAAACAATATGTTTAAATAACCATAGTATAATAGTTGCAACTATAACCAGCCTATGCGGTGCTGGTTTATGTGCAACATTATAATGGGTATTGGTAATAACAATACAAAAGAAGTCAAATAACGGTAATAATACTCGTACGACGTCGACGACGACACAATGTAATAATCTAATATCAATGACTATACATCCCGAAATTAATCGCAAAAGTTTTGTGGCCACAGCTCAGGTTCCTTTCGCCCGGAGAGAGTAGTGTGTTTAGCCGTCTCGTGGCCTACGCCAAGAATGATGAGGATAAGGAGGTAGGTTGTACGCGCGCTGTCGGAGATTATGCACACACTCTGTACCGGGCTCGCGGCGCTCTTCTCTCTCTCTCTCTCTCTCTCTCTCTCTCTGTCCCGTTGTGTACGCGCGCCCTGTATATGCACGCACAACAACGCCTATCTATTGATCCGCCGCCACCCCCGACGTCACCTCCACCGACACTGCCACCTCCAACAGTTCCGACCACCCCACCGATCCCACCACCCTGTCACCCCCTACTCCCACAGCTACATCTGAGCGCCCACAAAATGTCAACACCCAAAACGCGCACAGCCACTAAACACTCGAAAAATAACCATATGGCCGCAGTCGGCCTCACGGCTCATTTAATAATAATATATTATTAATATCAAGTTTTTATTATACTCATACTATTGTATATAGTATTAAAATATTTTGTAAACATACGATGTCCCACGAGGATTTTTTGGTATCGGAGAGTGTAGGCGTGTTTTGTTCGATTATGCGACTCTTGTCCGTAAAGTCGCCTTTGATGTAATTGGCGATATTTCGTTTCGTTTGTACGAATTGGAAAAAAAGGAATTATTCAAATTGATTTAAAAATATAAAAAAATATATTTTTTGAACGTACAACCTTATTCTGGCCAATATTGTTGAATAGTCTCCGTTTGAGTCAAACACTACACAGTCGTATTGGTATAATATGTTTAAAATAGTTTAGAGTTCATAAAATTAGAATTCACAGTAATTAGCAAATGTATAGTTAGCAATTGTAAAAACATTATAATTTATGGAACTCGGATATTATTATTATAAAGTTTTTGATATTTTATCAAATCTGTACTCAATCTCTGATCGTAAGGTGTAAAATATTATATCTAATGTTTCTATTCGTGAAATAGGAAAAATTTCAGGCCGTTTTCATGTGATTTCCGATAACCCTGATAATTTAAATGATCTGGTATGATCATATATTATGATAAATTTATTACTGATTCAGTCAAGAAAAAATAATACGCCTGGTTCCAAATTTCTTAAAATGTATTAGGTATACATAAATTATACAACAAACATTTTTTGGAAAAACAAAAATTGAAAAAATCAATGATAATTACACATTAAGTCATGTTGTTGAGAAAGCGCATAAAATAAAGCAATTAAAGGGAGTTATCTATCACGAATCACACATCTTTGAACTTAATATTTTTCTTATTAATATATAAATATTTATTGCTTGTTTATTTCTAAAAATTTAAATTTAAAATATTTTTAAATAATAAGAAGCTAAACAATAATTAAATACAATATTTATTTTTTCTTTGTTTGTGTTTATTTATCAAGTTTTATGTATTATTATATTATTATATTATTATTTGAACTTTACTTCATCCTACATATATCGTCTATCGGATTGTTTCATATTATGTAAAATGATTTACTACTTTAGTTTATTAATATATTACTTGGATAAATAGGTTTAATATAATATTATGCTACTCTTGTATATTAATATTATATTAAAATTGTATGTGGTTAATAATATTTATTTATACATATTATGTATTCAATACCCGGTACCTTCGTAGAAGTAATAATAAGTGATTAATTCAAATTAAATAAATAAATAAATAATTTTTTTTATTTTGTTGACTAAAATAAAACCTTAAAAAAATATTACTTCTCATACCTTTTTATAAGGAGAATATTATGTATCTTTCACTTTGGAAAATGGACAGAGGGAGTTTTTCATGTACATTTATTATGTTACTTTTCTTCGAAAACACATGAGCACAACACGTTTCGTTGGTTAAACGTTGATTTAAAAATAAAAATGTAAATACTACACGTTGATTTTTTTAATAACAATTTGATTCTATATAAACCGAGTAATCACGAAGTAAATTTTATAAACTGTAAAATGATCGTCAAAATACCAATAGATAAAAAGTGAATTTCAGTGAAATTTTGATATTTTGTGATAAATACCATAAAACCTCATTACGAAAATATAGTTTTTAGTTTGTTTCATGCAGCTATATACGAAAGAAACTTTACTGAAAGTTTGACACCGCCTCAACATTAAAATCAGAAAATCTTGTTAAGAACATCTGTACAAGTATACAAATAATCTGAATTATTAACATTAATGTAAAAAAGTTAGTTTAGCGTTAAAATTGAAATACGGTGCACACAACTAAAAAACGATTCGTGGGTCAATGTACATTTTGAATTGTATTTTATTAGAAAGGATAATATTACTAAAAATACAGAAGAATTGATTTTCTTATAACAGGTTGGCGTTGATTTTAGAAACGTAGGTTTGCTTCTTTTGAGGCAAACGAAACATTTTACAAAATCTATGCATCATAGAGTTTTATTATTTTCACTTCATTAATCCACTTTTTGAAGTCAACCTTACAGATGCAGCTCATAAAAAAGGAGAAGTAAACATTATAAAAATCTAAATGAAAAATTTAAAAATATTAGTAATAAGGTTTATTTATAATAGGCTTGAGAGACTTGAGAGTAAAAAATAAATATTTTACAAAAATAAACTTTATTTGTAACGACTGTAAGGATCATACCACTAAAAAAAAATTGTAAATCAAAGATTGTATAAGCGAAAACGGCAAGAGAATAATAAAATACCAGCGATAAAATACGCCTAATAACATATAATATTCGTTGAATGTATTTTTAAGGAATAATATAATATTATATTATTTTAAGGAGACACAATATTCATGATAGGACCAAGAGAATGGTAAATAATAATAATTATAAAATTTACCATATCTTATGGAACATCCAACACCTATAATTTATATTATAATAAAAACTTTACTGTGAAAATTATGTTTTATTTTATAAAAATTAAGTTGTTAGCTGAACTGTATTACGCATACAAGTGTTCAACTAGCGCGCAGTTGCTTACTTATAAGTTTTCTCGTAACGTTTTAATTAATATCGCAAAAAAATAAATTTTATGAATTTATAATTAAATTAATATTCACTGAACAGAAGTACGATTTATGTGCATAAAATATTTACGGGCGGTTGCGAAAAAAGTTTTTAATTTTTACCGTTTTTAAACACACCGTTGATAGATATTTAGTTTATAGTAACGAATGTTTTGTACAAAGACCATACACAATTATTTATTATACCACAAACACTTAATTTTTTGGGTTAATGACGTACCGTTTTATAATTTTTCATAAATTTAAAACCTGACTATATTATTAGACTGTACTGAATTGTAAATATATTTTATATTCTGTGTAAGTACGAACTTGAAACTTGAATTATATTTTACACCGATTAATATAATATCATTATTCGACTGTACCTCAGATATAATGGATAGGCTATTCGTATATAAATAACATAGCGGGAGCGTTCCCGCAACACGAAGAGAGACGATAATATTAAATGCATAATATAATTTCCCATCCTTATCAGAAAAAAAATTATTTTTCTACGTTCCATTATTTAACTATTTTTCCATTATTGTATTTTTGTTTCATTTCATAGAGAATAATAGTACTTTTTGAGTGAGGCAGACGTTTTTTGAATGCTCGAAGGAATATTTCCTACACATTATAATATACTATCTAAGAAGTGTTGTACAGATACAGCTACAAGTGTTGAACGCAGTTTCAACCACTGACATCAGTGGGTCGACTGTCCTAGGTATGTTTTTATGAACATATTTTTAATTTATTATTTGAATTGGTGTCGCGCAATTATATATCTGTTTTGTATTTTATTCGAGTAAATTTATTACTTTTTTTTAACATTTATTGTTGGCAATCCATTTCCGATATAATCGATTGTATATCAATATAATATAGGTCATCGGCATTATTAAGTATGTACACATTATAGTCCATTACACATAATAATATACTATATAATATTTTTATGGAATAACACCCACTGTCATCAAAACCTTTTTTGCATAATAGATTTAATTTTAGACATGACTATATTGCTTACACAATAATTATAACATATAGGTAGTTATGGAAGGTTTTTTTTTGTTCGTCATGGTTTTTAATTGAACAGTAGTCATTATTATATCACTGATAAATTGACGGTGAATAACAATATTAAATGCATTGCATTATTAAAGTGTTCCACTGTTCGTTATCAACTGTTGTACCTATGCATAAACATAAGTAACATCATAATACATTCTAGAATACTATAGGTACGTCATTGTGATTAAACGTCAACACAAATACAATATATTATTAATATTTAATAAAAAATAACATTATTTGAAATATCAGCTACTGTTCTTCGGCGTTTAAACACTGCTTTAGCTGTGTCATAGGTACATTACATGCATGCTGCATATTATGGTTGTAAAAACAAAAATGCGCATAGTTAATTTAAATTATATCTAATGCTTGAATCAACGAGATGTATGTACAGTTCTCATAACATCCTACAAGTTTATGACTTTTGATTTGTTCTTAAACCAATAATGAATAAATGGAACGATGTACATTATTAACCATTATTGTTTCGGATTGATCACAGCTACCGGAAATAATAGCTTAAACAAATAGAACATATTATTATTACGGTTTATATTGGCGGTGGTGGATGTTTTTTTTCTCCGGACTCGAGTCCTCCGACTGTCGAAAATTTCATAAGTATTATTGACGGGAAATCCAACCCATATGACTTATAGATATAATTGTTTTTTCATTTTCTAACGGTTTATACGAAATTGAAAAAAATAATCATCCAATTCTCGACACATTTCAGGCTACGTCTTTGGCCATATAACAAAGAATAAACTCTCACGTACAGTATTGGCATCTTTATAAAACCCAGTAGCACATTCCAAAAACTTCATTTTGCAATAATTCACGCTCTTACCTGGTGCATCTCAAATCAATGAAATTGTTCAGTAAAATTGTACTTCACTTCCGTTATACATCGATTTACCTTAGAATATAATTATATGCACATCAAAAATATTCCCTGCAACAATATTACAAATGTTTTTTTTTAGTAAAATAAAATACAAAATATTTTTTTTCAAAGAAAATCAGGGTCCATAATATGGATATATATATTATATATACAAATAATGTATATACAATTAAAAGGGCATTTGTAGAAATGAAAATGTTAAAAGGTCTTATACCACATTTAAAAAAAAAAAATTAATATAACATTAAATATAAATTTAGTTTAGGCAATTCGATAAGAATTTTTAGCTCCATGGAGTCTCATGTTTAATATAATGTATAAATGAATGTTGTATCTTAAAAATTGAGTATTTAATCAGTTTTATTTGTTTTTTGAAAAAAGGTAAAATTTGGTATACGCCCTAAATACCGTAGAATTATTGTTTATACATAATATTACAATGTTTATAAATTGCGCAAAGTATTCATTAACTATATATGAGTATAAAATACTAAACTTTCTTTAAAAATATTAACTGCTAAAAAAAGTAGAAATATGTACCAGTTTTACAAACAATAATAAGTTGTTGTATTATTTATGATTATTTTAAAGTAAAAATTGTATTCCACTCACGAAAAAATAAAATTGTAGAAAGCTTTTGAATATCATTCAAAATAATAATTTACTTTAGATATTTTATCATTCTTATAACTTATAATAAGTAATTATTTTGAAAAAGAAATGGCCACTAAATATTTAAACTAACGGACAAGTTATTATATTATTTACTTATTCACGTGAGCATCACTCTGTATAACGTATGCAAAACATTATGTAATATTGCTGAAGACATATTCCAGTATGAAGTTTTTATCTTATCTCCGAGTTCCGAAAACCATATCTTTTGATGTTTCAAGAAATTTTATATTAAATAAATATATCGTAGACGTATTATATTATGTTATATATATAATATGTGCGCAAATATAAATGCTGTTTGAACGTTCCGTTTAGCTAAAAAAAAAGTAATTTAAGTTTGTAAACTATAAACCAAGTGGGCTATCGATTTAAAAAAAAAACCATTGCAGATGAATATGCTCAATATATTCGTTGTAAAAAAATACATAATATTATGCATATACTCGTATATTTTTAAACCTCTGTCCCGACTGAATAGGCCGTAAATTATTACGAAACACATAAAGTTCACTGAGACAAATAAACAGCTTTAAAATATATACGTATATACATATTTTGTAGACGTATATATGCGTATACATATTTTTGTGATACGAACGAATTTCAAATGAAAAATAAAATTGACAATTATTTGTTATTAAATCATAATATTATTTGTACATATACATTTTTTTAAAATTAAATAATCGACTTACATTTTCAGTCAAAACGCGTGTCTGCTGTATAAACTCCCGGGAACAAGGGCATACACTATTATTCCATTAGTAACGTTAGTACACATTTAGTTTATAATGAGTTCATAACGACAGATAAACATGACGACAACGGAAGAAATAAGTCACCTTATATAGTTATATGATTGCTAGTGTCAAATATCGATGTCTTGTATTAGTTACCTAAGTTATAATTTGACATTCTAACTTATTACTTCTTAACGTTACAAATATATTATAATATATCGAATATGTTGTGTAATATATTATTTTTCAGTGTAAAATACGTGTATGTCTGGCCGCTAAAAACTTTATTGCATTTGCCACTGTATTTTATTGATAATATGTAAGTTATAAAAGTGTTTCGTGAAAAATAAAATTCAAAATAAAAAGTTTTTAGTAACTTTTTTGTGTATTTTTTATTATGTATGCAATTTCTATGGTTTTTATATAATGTAATTTTTGAAACATTTTATGTATGCATATGAATTATTATTATATTTTCGTGATGAAGGATGATAAACGTACATTTTTTTGTTGAAACCTATTAAACTTTTTGCATTAATATATGAAACACCTCGAGTGGCACTTGTAGTGTAGTGATTGGAAAATTATAAATAAGCCATCCAGGTAAAATTGTTTCACCTACTGACCTACGTGTAGTAGTGGTAGGTACCTAGCTATATAAAGTTTAAAACGATTATATGTTTTGTTGAATAAAAAATAATGTATCAGATAATTTTTTCAAAAACAAAGAGTTCAACAATTAGTAGTAAATATATTATAAAAAAATTACTTTGATTTAAAAAATACTATTTTAAGACCCCTGCACACATCACAAATGTCTTGGGTTGGTAAAAGAAAAACGAACTAACTTATGCATCTATTTTTGAAGTTTATTGTCAATATTGTTTATACTTTAGTTATCACCACATAAACGTTTCTCGTCCCACATTTGAACGGTCGGAAATCTAAGAATACGTATGATTATTGCAGACTAATTGCTTTGTATAATTGTTCGTACAGATATTAGATTAACTTGGGACTTCTTTTTTTTGCTTATGTTGAGTCATGAGATCCGTTGAAAATTATTGTGCGTGTGTGTGTGTATGGGAAAACTACTGTGTGGAATATGAACCACATCAATGGTGTTTACACATGATTCACGAAACGTTCACAACGTTAACTCGCAGTACACCACCTGCATCAGTAAGACATTAAGGCCAAATACAAGTTACTGCAAGAATGCCGACGGTCGTGGGTGAAGATAAGAGTACTAGGCCAATTCGTTGGCCGTGAACAAATGATTTCAAAAAAAAAAAAAAAAACCATTCTCCTAAATTCATTATACATTTACGTGGTGTCGTGGACCAATAAGATGAAGTCTGCGATGAAGTCAAACGAGATGTATACGCTATATAGTCACGAGTAGCAATATATCTTTCTCTCTATAACATATTATATAATGTGTGTGTGTGTGTGTGTGTGTGTGTGTGCGCACGACAGTATTATTCGTTTCTTACGCGTAAATATAACGTCTACGATGGCGAGCGTATAACGACGTTATTTTCGTACCGTGGCAATAATACGAACCGAAATCGAATTACCTGTGACGCGGTCGGAATGATGCTGAGGAGGGCTCATGTCGTACGGAGCAGTGTATTCGAAGAGGGCCGAACAATCAAATTTATGGTTTAGCGAGTCAGGTTGATGCGAAATTGTTTTCCATCAGTTGCGTTGTGTTGGGCTGAGAGGGGGTGAGAGAGAGGGGTAGAGAGAGAGAGAAAGGGAGAGACGAATACAGTATAAAAGGGCTTTTATAATATTATATAGAACCGTCGTACCTTTATACCGGACACACTTTACGACGACCACGATGACGCCGGCGAGCGAACTTGCAAACAATACGATATTAAAGTTTATGGCGCCGGTCCACTGCAGGTATACCTACTACATGATATTTGTGTTCCCAGCATGTAACTACGTAATATATTATTATACCTAAAACGCCATAACACATAGGTACGGATTATTATACCGTACCATTATACATCAACAGGTGGACGGAAAAATTCCGTTCAAAGGTGAGTAGCAGGTACACTAAAGTTTACCGTGCACTCACGCCGCACCTCCCACACACAGTGGCCGACCGACCCTGTTCGAATAAACGATCGCAATGGCGGGATCGCCGACCCTATAGGCCACAGGAGTTTCAAAAAACAACCAAAACGCAATGGTATACCAAGGTAAAATACTAACGACACACAGTTGTTACACGTATATATTATTGTGATGTGGTCTCGGTGGTCGCCGCCGCTGCCAAAGAACTGTGGGACTGCGTTGCGGTATTTTGTTCCGAATTTAAATTTAAACGAATCGCATCCTACACGAACACACACACTATAATGTGTATTAACTGTTTCCCATTTGGATGGTTTCCGTTTATTTTGACATACGCTGGTCACTGGTCAGTACCTATACCGTTTCGTAGTAGTAGATTTATTTTTTGGAAATAGGACCTTACATTACTATTTCATACATCGGTAGTTGTCACTATATAATAGCGACATGTATATGTGTTGAAGAAACAGCTTATCTTATATTTAAGTAAAAACATTTCAGATTCAAATGTTATATTGTAGTTATCCTTGCCGATAAACTCTAAATCTTAGAAACTAAATTGTTTCATAATATTATGCCATTGTGACGTGACCGAACCGGCCGCGGCATCTGGATCAATTTTATTATTCTGTTATGGATAATATTATTATGATTTATATAACAGGTGTTATATAAATATATTCACATTTATTGTTGATTTGCTTAGAACCTACTTGGTTTACACATTCCGTTAGGTTTATTTTATATTTTATAACAGTTCATCTTAATTTATATCAGTGTCGACGCGTATTAAATTATAAATAAGCAACGCTCAACATAATACAATAATACTTTACCACCAATTATTTAATATTATTATTTTTATCCAGCCTGTGCTAATTATTTTTGAAAACGTTATTTTCAAATGTATAATAGCGTTATTTTTTTTTTTTTTTAAATATTATTGTACAGTCTTCGATATACTAAAATATTTTATTTCGATTTAGTTAATACGAGAAAATTACGAATTGAAGCAAAATGTCAAATTATATTATATCGGGAAGATTCAATATTATATAATATATTATTATTCTTTACCAAGCACCAACAATGTTAGGAATTATCTAGATAAGATTTTTTGAAATAAATTATCTTTTAAAGTATCTAGGTAATTATGTTACGGTTTATCTAATGTTTAGCTTAGATAAAAAATGGGTTTATCTAGATAAATATTATAGTGCCCCTACAAAATTATAAAACCAATGTTACTAAAATTCTAATATTATATAAATTATTTATAAAATTAGAAGAATATATTTCTTGTTATTATTGCCAACGACAGTATTACGAGAACCTGAATGCGGGTTACTATCGTTCTCTACTAGCCATAATGAGCATATTAAAATTAATTAGGTATAGGTTTATTTCCCCGTCCATTTTAAAAATAAATTAAAATTAACTTCGCAGAACTGTATTTCAAAGGCTCAATCCGCTGTTTTTATAAATATTATGTCATTATATTGATATAAATCTAATATTACAAAAATACTAAAAAAACAATAAAAATAAGTGTAAAAAAATGATATTTATCTAGAAATTTATCTAGATAAAATTATTGTTGTATTTATCTTTATCTAGATAATATTTTGTTAAAATTATCTTGATAATTTTTTAGTTATCTATTCCCAACACTGAGCACCAATATGAAATTTTCATGTTTTCTGCTATATTTTTTATTAATCTGAAAACTTTCGTTTTTTCATCGGAAACGTGATAAACTTAAAATTATTGGTACAAAATATGTACCTGTAATAGTTAGTTAATATGTAGGTAGTAGATGCATAATATAATTATTATCAAAATCGCGGGTTTAACCTAGTATCAAATGTAGTCAAGTCTAAACTAATTGAATTGCTTATAAAATTGGACAGTTGCTATCTTTAGTATTTAGCAAAGAAATAAAAACACAATTTCAGTATGAAAAATATGATTTATAGTTTTAATAATAGTTTATTCTTCATATTATATATAAATTAACATCATATTTCACACAAAGAAAAAATGGTCAGAACATGGTCGCTGCCGTTGTATTTTTTTACCTGTCTAATTATATGGTACCATTGTCGGGCCAATTGTATAGGGGAGACCAGAGTAAGTTGACGAGCTGGGTAAGATGACGAATTGATAATAACCACGGTTTAAGATATTATACTGGTTACACAACTCCTATATTAAATTGCTTATAACACATGGACCGTTCAATATGTTTTGCGATAAGGCACTTTAGGCACTGAACAATGTAATAAGGCTCCCCGTAGAACTAGATTGTGGTGAACCCTAGCGGCCAACTCTTGAATAAGCTATGGTTTAATATGATTAATGTTTCAAAAATATCCCACGAGGAGCGCTCATTAGTTCTTCATTCTATGATAGCAAAATAATTTTATTTAAATAATTATTATGAGAGGGTCCATTTATTTTATAGAGTTGTGCAATCAGTATATTATTAACAACCGTGATAATAACTGATAGTATGTTATATTAATGTCTGATATTTTACAAGAAATGTAAGGAATGATGTTAGGAACAGCTATTTTACTGATAATAAATTATCTTGATAAATCCCATGTGTTTTTATTTACAATTTTCTGTTATCACCATACACACTTTAATTTTCTGTGTTTTGGAAATAACGTTTTTTTCAAAAAAAGATAAGTGAAATCTATTATATACTATTTTAAATCAACAAAGTAGTGTAAGCTCTATTTTCATGTATACTTGATGTCTATTACGCATGTTAAAAGGACAAAAATATTATCTATCGAGTTAAGTTGACGAAGCCCCCCTCAAATTGCGCCTACAGTCATAGAAACAATGCCAAGAAATTATAAACGAAAAACTGTACCATTGTGGGACACAGCAATAAATAGATTAGCTATAAATGACTACAACACCGATGAAAAACCTTCATGGAATAAATCTGCCAAAAATATTTGGTATACCAGAACCAACATTGAGGCGATATTTAAAAAAAATTATTTCTTTTCTTTTCTTTTAAGATTTTAAGACTATTTAAATTTTAAATTTTTAAATAAATGCACTGAACTTTACGAAAAGTATTTTTACTCATTAAATTATAACATAAGATAAATTATGCGACGTCAACTTAACCCGGAAAAATGTTAACTTACCCCGTCATATGGGTAAGATGACGAATTCCAAATTATTTTTTTTAATTATTTTTTTAACCGGCTTAAAATAATAATCAAGTTTAACTTTTATTTTAGAACAGTCTTCAAAAATTCTTTTATCTATGTGTGTAAAATTTATAGATTTAAATAAAGGTATTATATTTTAATAATACATTGAACTTTAGATTCGTCAACTTACCGCCAGGTCTCCCCTACATATTACGAAAATCATTAGATTTAGGGATCGAAATGCACTGGTCGGAATTCGTTAAAAACATGCGTAGGTACCTGGCAAAAAAAAATTGGTATCAAATTATTTTTCACTGTAACAGCTTGGCATCAAAACATTGGGTCAGTGCCAAGTTCTTTCAATACCTAGTGTTTGAGAAAATATTCTCATTTGAGTATTTTAAATTAATGCGCACGATTTTACCTTTAAATGAATGATATACTACTGGATTCATTAAACGTACCCTAAAAGTGGACGGGTACGAAAAAATTGTAACAAAATAATATTTATTAAAGGTGAACAAATTACTTTCGATAGATATTTTTATCTCAGTGTTTCTTCGTTGCGTGAAAAACAACTTGTTGTTGATATTATGACTTGTTATTATTATAATAATTTATTGTATGTGTAATAAATCTACCTAGTGTATGTTTTTATTAATTTTTATTGTTGCTATATCCGAATATCCATATAATTTATTCATACATTTGTACGTCATTATAAATGTACATTAATGTATTAAAATGCTATGTTTTCCGAAGAATTAAAATGAAGCATGTCTAATACGTAAATATGGCATGTGAATGAAACGGCTGAAATCAAAAAAAAAATTGAGTGTCCCAAAACTAATTAATATTAATTATTATTTTTAATGTATACCATTGTGATGACTGATGAAAAACAAATCGTCCATATATAAATTATGGGAGCACAATTTTTTAATGAAAAGAAAAATTACTACACAACACATAATAATAATTTTTAGTAAAATTAAACAAATGTAGATAGATAAAGAAGTCATTATGATAAATATTATATTGAACTCAAATTTAAACTATAATATAGTCACGATTAATAACTATTTCGAGATAATGTGATGCATATTACAGTTAATCAAAATTTAATACAATTTCAGTGGTAAATTAAATATGTAAGAACAAGAAATATCAAGTTACCCAAAGTAGTCGTGCAAAATCGTGGCTAACAAATGGAAATGGGATTATACCGTAAGTAGTAAATGTCAATCAAATGTTACCAACTTTAGGCATGCGTCATGTATGCGGTGCGAACACTTTAATGAAGGGTTAATATTTATATGGTGGTCGGAGCATGACATAAGGATGAATTCTATCGAAAAGCGAAAGCGTTATAATATTTACATGGACACTATAATATTATAGAACCCATACAAAAGTTTAAATCAACGTGAAAAAGAAGTAAAATATAAAAGGTACCTATATATGTAAAAAAACTAACTGACAAAAAATAGATTTGGAAATTATGAGTCTGGAAAATAAATTAAAATAATCATGGTTAAACTTTAAAATAAAAATAATAAAGAATAGTATTAAAAAAAAATTCCATAGCTCAAAATTACAATGATAATATTAAATTTGCTTAAACATTTCTATAACTAACATACGATATAATATAAAAAAATACCTAACCATAAATATTTTTAAAATTGCAATTCTAATTAAAGATAGGAAAATTAATCTGTTTTAATAATGTGTTACAGATCAGAATTTGTATAATACATTATATAAATCCGTATATTATATATTATTTATATGAATAGTGGTGAATGGTGATTTTATACTATATGTGACTTTGTTATGGTCATTCGTAAATATTTAACGAATCATGTTTACATACCCTAGATAGCTAGTTATATATTTAAATAAATTAAAATGTACTTTAAAACCCTATCCCAAAGAATAACAATTATAATTATAATAGTTTTTTTTCCCATATAACTTACTGTTGATAAAAATGATATTCTTTATTAGAACAAACAGAAATATATTATAATATACAATCTGTAATGACATATTTTATACAATAGGTAATACGGGGGCACAAGTACAGGACCTATACAGGACTGGACGGCATGATAGAAGGGGGCCCGATAACCCTATCTTATAATTCTAGGGGGTTTTTTATTTGTTTGTTTATTTATTTTATGTTGATGAGGTTCCTGGGCCAATTTCGTTAAAGACGGCGTGATGGGTTATCAGGACGTGTAAGAGAGCAGAGGTTTGAAATTAGAGAATTTGAATGGTTGAATGTGTTTTTGTGAAATGGTTTATAATAGAGGGAGGCTACTGGCTAGTGAATGAATGGTTGGGGTTTTGAGGATAGAGTGAAGGGAGAAAATGATATTATACGTATATTTTTAAATTAACCCAGTTTATTGTACAAATAATAATTTATTACATATTACTTATTTATTAATAAATAATTGCATAATATATTCATATAATAATATATACTACAATACTTATAAGATTGTTGATAAAATTTTCAGTTGCTTTTTAGAAAACAAATTGAATATTATCTCACGATTATTAATATTATATGTTACCATTATTATTGTATTTATAACAATCTGCGATTAACTTATAGACATATTATTATATAAATTATGTTATGCCATTTGAATTTTTATAGTCCGAAATTATATTTAGTATACAGTGTACACTATATACACCCAACAGTAAGTTGACCCAAGTTCATTTTGGTCGAAAGTTGTTTGATCATCCGATGGTATACCTACAGTGTAAACAGAAGTCTAGTGGGGCGTAAATTAAATTGGCCGCCCCTCGATGGCGCCAATGGGGACCACAGTACTTCAGTTTTTGAATGAATAAAATATCCGGTTTGTTTGCAGCCACGGGACACAAACCATACACAGTATGAAAGAAAAATAGAGGTCTCAAACAAAATTCAATCAGAAAAAAATTAATCGCAAACACACACATATTATATTATATAGGTAGTATAGGTACTAGGTAGTTATTTAAAAATAGAAAATCAATAAAATTATAGTTGTAGTAATTTACAAAAAAAAAACAATGGCACGATTTTAATGTTATAGTGACGTTTTATAGTAAAATATTAAGTTTTGGGGAAATTAGCAGACATTTTGTTTTAAACGCATTAAAATTTCAACGCTGTATGTGAAAATAAAATGTATAATTATATGTCACAATTGTATTGGTAGGTATACTAATATAAATAACAACATAGAAAATAGTATAAATATTTACGAACAATAATAGATTAATTCCTTATATAGCGCTAATGTATACAGCTGCATAAAATAATAAAACTAAAAACAATAGTTACCATCTGAATAAAGTTCTTTTTTAGAAAAACAAAAAAAAAATCATAATTGTAAAACTTAACATAAAAAAATAGAAATATTCCCCTTGTATTAAAATATGATGGATAGCAATGACCACTTGAATAAACATTTGACACACTTGTGTAATTCATCACTCCTATCTTACCTGCAAAGAACCAGTACCAGCATGAAAAAACGTACAATCTAACATGTGGCACTATGTTCATTGAAGCATTTACAATCTTAAACAATCCATCTTCAACATAAAAAGCATAAAGTGAAAATAATGCTGAAGAAATCTATACGCAATTTCTCCACAAAATATACATAAGTTGACAATATTATAAAAGTTATAAGCATGGGCATTTGATTTCAGGTGTTAAAAAACTTAGAACTCGTATTTAATTTTAATATATAGTAGGCCAACAAAAATCAATTTTGAAGACTTAATAAAGTAAAAACATATCAATGAAATTAATAACATGCATCAAATAATATATTTGAATAGGACGTCTATGATGATTTGTGAATACATCGTCTAAAATTTGACGTTATGACGATACGTTTGCACACAATGCCAATAAAAATATTGCACTGTGGAATAATATTAGTTATAATAAGTTTCAAAGGGTAGAAGTCAAATTGAAAGCCTCAGAGCACGTTAACGGATTATAAAGTATTGAAAATTGCAACTTTGGTTCTGAATCGAATATTAATTGAGATTTATAATTTCATTAAATAAAGACATCGTCGACCGGATATTCTGAGAAAATTAAAATGCAAGGTATGGAAATATTAATTTAAAAGTGCGTCAACTACACGAATACCCCAAGGGTGAATAAAAAAAAAAATTGGATGTTAATCTGATTATTCTACAGTTGACGTGAATATTATTATCTATGAAACATGGATCTAACTATTAAATATGGTATATATTAAGCAAAACCATTTAAAATAATTTTAAGTTTTTTATTTTATTATTGTTTTAATAGTATTAAGTACATAATAGTATATTTTAAATCGCATTTTATTCACAAATTTATAATAACTATTTCTTTTGAGATTTTAATTAAATCTAAAAGCTATTTAAATTTTAAATAGGTACATGAAAACATATTAATTTTGATCCAAACCGAAAACGATCATAAATGTTGAGCTAGTGTCTATATTACGCATACGTACATTACATTCAACTCACAGAATTATTAGGTAGTTAACAACAAAATGACGCTGGACAAAGCTTTAAACGCTTATTGACCTTTTTGTCTTTTTGTTTATGACAATACTTTTCAATAATAATTTATGAATGAACTATAAATTTAATTTAACTACAACTTGAACTAGATACATCATTCAGAACGTTTATACAAACATAAAACAAATATAAAAAGTTTAAATAATAAACATATTATGAAGTGATTTTAAAATAGTATTTTAAAATTATTTATGATTAAGGTAAATTGTATTATTTTTAAACTTTCAAATGCACGATTCATTGTTTTCATTAAAATTTAATTCTCCCAAACTCGGTTCTCAGTTAATAATTGCATTATTCAATTACACAAACTTAACTACAGCACTTAATAACATTAACGTTTTTTTTTATTATAACACACTATTTCTAGATTTGTTTATTCTATTTTTAATTATTATTTATTTCTCAAACATCATAATATATAGAGTAAAACGATTTTTGTTTGATGCATACATTTTGAAATATATTGATTTTTGTACGATGATGACATTTTTGTTCACGACTAAAATACCTTGAAATGGAAAACAAGATCCTTTATAACTAATGATTGTTATACTTAGCAATTTTAAAATATTTAAAATACATACACACAATTCTATTTTTTTATACGCAATCAAAGTTGAAATGTTGACAAAAGTCGTCAATATCACGATTTTTTGCAAATTATTGTGTTGTTAAGGAGGCACACATTTTTTTATTTTAATAGATAAACCTTGACAATTTCCTTATTAGTTGGCCTTACGAACACAAACAAATTTAAAAAAATGCATATATGCACAATAATATTATGGTTATCTACATAGACGTTTAAAATTCAAAACTTAACGGAATTTGATATTTAAAAGAAAAATTAGGATTATAGTTATTCTATTATTACTTAAAAAATATTATTCAGTATACACAATAATATTTACAAAATGTCAATGTTAATTTTATGTTATTATAGTATTATACCACAAACCTATTCACACAGTTCAATGGTGCATCGTTAGTGACTTGTAAGTTAGTCCTATGATATGAACTTGCATATTATATATTCCAATAATTATAATATAAGCGGCGCGATTTGTTTTTAGTAAAAATTATAATTCAACTTATAATATTCCTAATAGAAAAATATATTACTTAAAGCAAATAATGTATATATAATAAAATATTCTTTAAAATATATAGGTTAGCTCAGAATTGAATTACGTAGAGAATGATTTATCACTGAATTAAAATGTAATACATCTATTACAGTGACCGGCAAAGTCATTCTTCCGTCTTTTTTTTATTTATTTAATTATACGTTATACCTAATTTTTTTAAGTACTACATAATGCCATTAAATATTGGATAATGATAATTTTAGTTTGACCACACTTAACTGCTACAGATCACAATTAAGATTTCATATTTAAACAATTATTATTATATTTTGTTCATAAAATATCTGGTAGTACCTAGGTATCTAATATTATATTTTATGTATATAAAGTTTATATACTACTATATTATATTACTTACAGTTTAAATTTAGTTTGGTTATTTTTTTTTTCCAATAAGTAATAATTACTTCAATACCTTTGTAAACAATACATTTATGAAACTTTAAAGCGATATTTATATTTAGTTAATAATCATCAAATATCGTCATATCGTTCATTTTAAGCCCGTTTCTGACATTTGAGGTTAGCCACCTTCGCACACGAACGCCCACGAACCTTACATAATTCATGTTTTTAAAACACGTAACTAGTTATATATGCTAATATTTGGCACCGTTTAGTTATTCCAATCGGTTTACTGCAAGTTTATCGTAGGTAGTTACCTACCTATTTATTTGTGCATTCTAGGGGGTCAATAGAAAATGGTACGAACAGCTCCGACGAAGCTATTAATCCGGAACGAAGCAGTTTGGACTTTTCGAATTACCGTTTAAAATCGATACCATAGACAAAGAAACGTTTTATACACTGTTTAAACGCGTTTTAAATAATATAAACGCTGAACGCGCTTCGAATTTAAACACCACAAAGTATAAACAAACAACCCCCGAACGTTTTACAAATAACAATTTGACTCTCGGTGAAAATATTACAATGAACTATATTTTGATTCCACGGTCGCCGCCGTACGCGCCTACGCCGGTGGAGAACTTTTTTGTCTCGCCTCTGTCGTTTGTGGGGAGTTTTTCTAGAATAAGAATTTCTCAAGTAATAAAATATATGTAATTATGTTTTATTCTTATCCGCGGTGAGTCGCATCGGGTTAGTCGTTGGGCTGACTGTACTTGGTCATGACCGTTGACCGAGAAGCAGTGGCCCCCCTGAAAATCGCCGCTCATCTACGACCGTTTACGAAGGTCAAACACATATTTTGCAGAAATCGCGTCGGCGTATGTAATCGCCCGTGCCACGCCGTATTCGCGACCACCGCAGAATTTTATAATCGTTGCGAAGAGCGAAGACTACTGCAACAGCGGCTAATACGACTAAGACGACGGTGATAATTACCGCTGTTGTTGGCATTGTATTTTCCCCACACAACTGGAAATCGCAATTAGTACCGAAATGTGGAGTGCCGAGCGCATGTTTGTGTTTGCACTCGACGAGCGCGTATGTATGTATGTATATTTATAGGTATATTACGCGTGCACATAATATTATGTATAATATATATATATATGTGTATAATATGTGTAAACACACACACACTCACCCGTTGCGATTAAAATGTGGTGAGGGACATGGGGAGGGGAACGACGCGAAGGGGTGGTTCGAGCGTGAAGAACGAGCGCCTCCGACGGCGGCGGAAAAGTCGTCGGACGGTCGTACGCGTGTGTGTGTGTAGGTGTGTGTGTATGTGTGTGTGCGTGGGTGGGTGAGTGTGAGTGTATGAGGTGAGGTGAAGGGGTGTGTGTGTGTGTCGAGTTCATCGGCCGTAATTAATTCCGAAAGTTTACCCATCACGCCCGACAACGGCAAAACCCGGCGTTCTGGCCGTGTGGTCGTGTGGCGGTGGCGTGTGGTGGTTCGGCGTGGGGTGGGTTGATGGCGAAACGCCGACGCATATTCAGTTACGTTGTCTAATTGGCCGTCCGCTAAAAGCGACTCTCGCACGTTATAAAATCGTAACGAGTGGGCGCGCGGGCACATCCCGAGCTTATAGATATAGTAAGTGATAACATATTATAGCAATATAATAATAGTAGGTAGGTAGATTAAAAAAATAGCTATATTCGACAGAAAGGTATTACGGAAAATATTTAGCCCAAAAAAAGTTTAACTGGCCTGTTGGAACTGGGTACGACAGACTAGTTTTGAGATTGGGAACATGATGGATATATTATATAGATATATATTTTACACGAGACCAGACAGTTTGAGAGGTGACAAAATGAATTTCCAACGGAAAGAGATCGCTTAAGGTGGCAATGGCAAATATGGGTAGATGGAGAATGAGGAGTGACCTGCAATGCTAGAAGACAGTAATAATCAGCAAAAAATTAGCTAGGTAACGATAGTGTGTTGTGGTGGTGGTGGTCATCAAGCCGTGGAAGAATAAGAAGATATATATTTAATAATAGGTATATAGGCGTTGCCGTTTCCTATAATGTCTGTGCATGGTCAGATAATACATATTATTATGATTATAATAACGACTGCTATAAAGGTAATTCATTCGCAGTGCGTTGTAGATATGCATATTGTCATCTAAAAAAAATAAAAAAAAATGATATCATAACCGAATTTTTATCAATTACTTAAGATTTTAAGTTTATCGATGAGTACCAACGACCATCCTGTAGCTAAGACTATAAGACAATATAATCGCATATCTATCATACGACTAAGTATGATAAACTTATATTATACTTATATTAACGTGGTTTTGTATTCCGACAACAACCGTGACATTTTTTCCATGACAAATGCTCTAATTACAATACAAATTAAGTTATAAAGATGGTTTTTATAGTATTTTGATTTCGCACCAATCGAAGAAAGTTAAACTTTGACCTAACCATTTTAGTAATATATTATAACTAGCAGTACCTTGATTAATCGGAAAAGTAATTTACTAAAATAATATTTAAATATATTCTGTATTGATTATTTCAAAATATTATTATTACCAGAAAAATTATAAGCCCTGTTCGTAAAAAAAATTAAAAATGTGTATATATTATTATATACCTCTATTCACATATCATAAGGGTACACCGGTTAACTATTAATACATTCATGAGATCAAATATCTCAATAGGTACATTATTTTATTTAAATTTGATACGTAATAAAAACCTTATTTTTAACTTTTCATGGGCCCTCAGAAGAGCGCGTTCAGTCCATTATTCTGTTGAAATAAATAGAAATAAAAATACACTGTAAAAAGATGGCAAAAATATTTTAACAACATTATTTTTATTTTTATTGAACCGAATGAGGTTAGACGCAAGATGGTATGAATTTGGTAGGTAATATATATAAAAAAAAAAAATTATGTTTGGTGAAGCTAAAATATTATAAGTGTTTTGACGAAAAGTGGTCTGAATTTATGATATTATATAAGCAAAAAAATGTATGTTTGGTGAGCCGAAAGATAATAAAGGTTTGACGCAAAATGGTCTGAAAATTAAGCAATTTTTAACATGAAAAATATGATAATAATTAATGATAATATGAAAAAAAACACCAGACAAGACACAAAAGCAGGGGGGATTGATATGTGATGGCGAAGTGCATGCAGATGCAAAGGTCACTGGTCACCTCCGTACGTCCTCGCGGCCGGTCCCTAAGGCGGACGAGTGTGATCGCTGGCGCGTTTACTCGCGGTTGACGACCATCGTGACGGCGGGCTGGACCCGACCGCGACGGTCGAGGGAGCGACATTGGACGACGATTGACGGCGACAACGGAGACACCAAAGCACTGAGCGAGCGAAGACAGCTATTTGGTGCTTTGGAATAAGCGGCGACCGGAGGCGCGACTAGGCCGGTGGAATTATCACTGGACGAAAAGAGGAGAGAATCGTCGGTCCACGCTACAACGCACCATGGCCCTGATACTCTCCTTGATTTTCGTCCTGGGGTCCCGTCGACACCGTGTCTGTTACGCCAATAGCCCGGCGCCGTGGAGTCGTGAACCGCCGAACCCTGAAACTTGATCAGTTTCTGCGGGTCGGGCAATGCAGTGACGTCCGCGTTCCCATACCTTACCTTAGCTCAATCACTCACCTGTCGTGCTCTGAGGTCTCCACCGCCACCGTCACAAGTCACATTCGAGCACGCTGCAGCCGTCGTCGAAGTACCGTAGGGACGGTATCGTTGCCCGCGCCGGTACAGCAGGCTAGCCATGGTATTTCGTCGTCCGTCCGTCGCATCTGGCACTACAGACGCTGCCGGGCCATCGCTGAGCCACCATAGATGGTCTCGCGTGTCGGCAACCTGGAGCTTGCAACGCCATCGACCGCTACTTCGTCTTTCCGTGGGTGCCCGCGGAAAGTATAGGGTGACTGTCTGCCGTACACCGTAAAGTACTCTGTTACGTAACAATCCCCCATGTCACCGCCGTCTTGTCTGGTGTTCCTCGGCCCGATGAGGAGGGAGGGGTGGACTGCGGCTTCACTCTCCTCGAAAGCATCCGCACAACATCAGACGTGTGACCCGCCTCACTCCCTTCCACGTGTTGGCTATTATTCGCCTGGTGCATCCACGTGGAGGTGTGGGGTCTGCTTCTTTTGGTGCTTCCGTTTCGGTTATCCTGTCCAGTCCATCTCTGTACATCTCCTTGCACTGGCCCATGGCCAGTGTCTCTCCCATATTTTCCGTAACTGTAACTGCTTCCGCGTCTCCGCCGGCCATATCCTCGGACACTCGGGAGGGTATTTAGAACAACTCTGTGAAAAAAAAAAATTGGAAAAAAGTTTAACAGCGTCGTCACAAAATGGGAACATAAAAAGGTCTATTCTTTTATATATATAAGGATAGCTGTCCGCTGTATACTGAACACATAATTTATGTGACATAAATAAACCTCAGTTGTTGAATACATAATTACTTTGAAACTCGACTAATCAATATTTATGCAGATAGTTGTACAAACTATATTATATTACATATCGAATCACAGCATAATAATGTAGCTTCCATATACCTATAAGTATCATTATTGAAAATTTCCTAATTTAAATATAATGTGGTTTAATTGAGACAAACGGAGTATTATATTAATGAAATATTAGACATAATTAGCACAACACATCCGTACCTATTAGATAATTTTTTTCTTGAGCATCAACTACTTAATATATTTATTGGCTTACATTAATTAATATTATTTATATTTGATTATTCTATAAATTAAGATTTTTTTTAAAAATAAAAATTGGATTATTTTATATCTTGAATATACACGATTAAATTAAGTACTCATAGAGACCAGTATTTTGATGTAAGTAGATATTGGAATAATGATCAACCGGCACAACATTAACTATGCAGCCCAAATTGAATAGTTTTATGATATCGTTAAGTTCAAAGTGTTTCTATTCACCCCGTTTTACGGTACATACACATAATACAAAGCGGTTCAATTACTTTGCACAGATTTTCTGGTATGGGGAATTCCTTTCAGACCTCCATACAATTTAGACTGTGGTCGGGCTTAAATGTCGGCTGTACGTTGCATGATCGGCACAATGGAGGTTTCGCCCATGCTATCAGGTAGATAACTGTGAGAGAACTTCGTGTGACAAATATTGTGCCAATATTCAGTTTAGTTTATTCATTACGGTTTAAGCTATTGAGGTTTGACCAGAGATGAGAGATCAATGATTTATCTTGCATATAGTTTGTTTTCCGTTTAATTAAATCATTCAGTACTCTATAGACTAATGTAGTAAGTATTTATCTATGTTTCCGCGTATACCGACTAGTGATGCAAAGGATAGTGTTTTGCTACCTATTGGTGTTGCTTATTGAATTTGGAACTGCCTTTCAAGCCTCCTCATTTCCTGTACCTAATTGTATAATATTACTTACCACACATGAATTAAACTTAAATATTACTCAAGACAAGTACTATACTACCTACAATGGATATTATACATACATATATATATACATACATAAAATTATTATAGTCAGATAAATTAATATAATAATAATAATACAGGGCGATTCACCAAGCATGCTCAACCCTATATATTTTCTTTAATAATGAACGTTTTTAATTATGATATTTGATTTTATTGATATTTTTGGTTTTCAATTTTTTTATACCATTTTAGGGGTGTCCTACGGCGGTACAAACTTCTTATTTTCTAATGAAATTTAACATTTTTTACTGTATCAAGCAGCCCAGCCCCCCCCCCCCCCCAGACCTATTTTAGACATATTTTTTTATAATTCTACAGATCCTAAAACTTACTATATTACTATATTTCAAATCACATAATATATGTCTGATAATATAATATATTATTATACGTAATATCATTGATTATACATAGTATAGATTGCTCACTATGTATAATCAATGGTAATATCTACTATTTATTAAGAATAAAGGATAATAATTTATAATAATTGTATTTGTGTTGTAAAAAAATTGTTGCCCCCCCCCCCAGATCTTTGCTCTGGATCCGTGCCTGATTCAATCGAGTAGCTAGTTTCTAAATTATTAATATGTGTAATGTTTATACTAAAAATAATAATCCTTAAAAATAGTTTTACGAAAATATAGAACAGGTATTACAGGTACCTAATATTGGATCTAGTAGTTGTTATATTCGGACATTTTAACAAATTATTATAAAATGTTGTTATATTAATATTAATTATTTACGTTTTCAAATCATCATACCCATACCCTATATAAATATTGTCATGGACCAACTATTCATAGTACAACAAATGTATACAACTCAAGAACTGCTTGTTTGAATTTCGAATTTACTCAATTTAGATATTATATAAATATATATGTTCCTTAAAAATTTACAGTAAAAGAGGTTGGTTCTCAGTCGATAAAAAAAAAGATTGTATCGGCCCAGGACATCCCTTAAATGGTATAAAAAATATCTAAGTATTTGAAAAATGGCATGGTGCAAGCATTATGGATGAAAAAGATGTTTTTGGTACCTACCTAATAATATTATATATAGCTTTATACTATCTCGTAGTCTTATTATTCCTACCGTCAGCTAGTATATGAGTTTAGTATAGCGTTCTACAATAAGAGCATTACCGTAGTTTATTCTTTTGTAGTACAATTGTATTATTTTTTATTAGAAGAGTTCCTGCTAGAAAAAAACACAATCTTGAAACTAAATGTACACGTATATAATATTATCTTAAGAACGCATGTTTGTAATGTACAATAGCTGCACATCTGTGTAAACTTTTGTAACTTTCTGTTAATTTATTTACCATGTCATCTAAAATACTAATATATACATTTTCATGTAAATACGTGTTATTATGAAAACTCGCAGTTTTGCGAAAGAAGCCTGAGTGCTGAACGGTCGGCTGAGAGCATGAGAGGCACAGAGATGACATTCCGCTAACGTAGACAATACAAAACGCTTTTAGAAATATGTTAAAATTTAAAATTTCAAAGTTTTTCGTCACGGATGATTCTATTGCAGTTGCACACTCCAGTTTTTTTCCAGACGGACGCCTCTAGTATTCATAAGACACGATGCATGACACATTATTTTCACATTAGAAAAGAAAGTTGAACCTTAAATCATTAATTATTATACATTACGATTATTTACATGTATTTAAAAAAATAATGTGCGACATTTATTGTGTCAATTATACAATATTAAAAATATGTATTGCCTATAGTTAGTTAGGCTAGGATATTAATGTAATTTCTATGATTTGGATAGTTTTCTTGTTTTAACGATTATTCGAATGTAATATTTATTTTTTATTTTGCTATATCTTTTAACAATTTTATTTTTGTATAAATTATTAATTTGTATGCACATTACTTAATTTATACACTTATGTTAAACATTTTAATGATGTGCCAATTAGCATTGAGCAGTGACACATTGAATTACTACAGTTCCGATAAATATGGTTGTAGTTACAAAAACCATGATTATTAGAAAAACAATAAGATATTATCGATAAAAAAATATCATAGAAAGTATTTTAGGTAATATTAATTTTTAGATTTTTACGTCATTTTTATCATATTCTAACCTTAATTACAATTATTTACTAATAAATTAACCAATCAATCAATCAATCAATCAATAGATAAATTATTTACCATTAAATTATGTAAATAATGATTAATAATATTGTAAAAATACAATATTATAATATACTAGGTAGTAGGTAGATAGGTACCTAATACCTATATAATATTATTTTTGTAACATTTATAAAATACCGAATGTAAATATTTAATTTAACTTCCTCGCAGCGTACAGGATTAAACGTAACACTGGAATCGTGATTTACTATTGTAAATCAACGTTTGGAGTGTCACAAATCATGGGTGACTTCCTCGAAAAAAAAATATTTAATTTAATTCATCGCCATACGTTTGTTCATTTTATCAGAGGGAAACCAGGAAACGTAATAAACCCTGCTCTTATTTGGTAGGAAAAATCCAATTTTGAGCTTTGCAAAGTATTTAAATAATATCACCCCTTGCATATATTATTTTATAGTAATTATTGATTTTTTTATTTAATTTTTTATGTTTGTTCTATTCTAAGCTATAAAATCTTTTTTTTCTCTTAATTGCTGTTGCTTCCAACGACTTGTGCAACATTAGTCATGGTCATTAGCCAAGGGGAGTATTGTAGAGCAGGGTCTTTAAGGTTTTCGGGACGCGTGTTTTACGGTGTGGAACGAAAGGGTGTAGAAATTCGAAGCGCGGAAGCCGGATCCGAAAACCCAAACCGTGTACACTAGTGTCGTGTAGGTAACCTATTTAAGACTTGTCCAATAGCGTATCACACGTGCAATTGCTTGGAAATTTGTTGATTTAGTCATGATGGCCAGTGGTTGTATGCAATAATATTATAAACTCTGCATGATCCAACTTAGATTATATAAGGGTGTGAAATATGCGGCCATAATAATAAGTGAATAAATCGTGTCATATTAAATAATATAAAAAAACCGAGTTAAATTTCATATGGAATAGTAATATGGAAATGTAAATTAATTATTAATACTTTCATCAGAGTGCTAAATACTTGTGTACCTAATATTAAAACTATTGACATGAGTAATACTGTACCTGTATATAAACAATATTAAATATTAAATAATTTATCGATTTTCATAATTAAATTTAAAAAAATGTCCGTCATAACTTTCACTATTTCAGCATATTTTTTTTTACAATAAACATTTTGATACGGTGATGATTGTACCTACTCAATTTAAAATTATGCAATGTAGGTCATGCAAACCATTTTATGAATAATAAATATTCAGTATTTTCGATCATATTCCTGTTGAAATTGAAATTCGTAAATAGTTAATCGTTCGAATGTTCATCATATTATTCATTTTTAGGTGTAGGATCTCGATTCACATAATTTACATAGATGTTTATAAACTATTACTTGGCCATTTATTATTTATCTAATATATTTTCATCTATGTTTAATTTGTTTCATATTTATTTTAACATAATATAGGTACTGATTTAACGTGTTCGGTGTTTCGCACTTACACGTCTACGGATGTCATACATTATATGTGTTTGAGTTTTTATAAATGAGTAATTTAAATATTTTCATTTCATCGTATAAATAATATTATACTCAATGTATGTCCATGTTGTTCAGATTATATTATGACGGCACGATTTATATTTATTATATAATTATAATATTTTATCCGTCGAAAATTGATTATTAGCTATTAGCGGTCCATGACTTCTGCTTAGTTAATTGGTTTTTATTGTTTTCGATATCACCATTATGTCATTAATTATCCATACTCTAACGATGGCGTGTCAACTATATTATGTTATTAAATAAAAAAAATATTGTGAAATTGATTAAGCAAATTTTTTTGTTTTTGAATATATTATGTAATATACAAAACACTATTCGTTTAAAATTTTTAATTTTGGTTTGTCATCTACAGCATCAAGTTATTGTCGGTATTGCGTTTTTCTTTTATTATACCACATACCATGGTCACTCATTTTATTTGAGGTTAATATCGCATCACTGGACTTTTTATCGGAGTAATAAACAACAATTAGATAATTCAGAAAATTAATGACCACCGTTACTCTAAAGTCATTTCCATGTTAATGGTAGGTATATTGGATAACATTTCCGGCAGGTAATTATGTAAAAAGTACAAGACGAATTATAGCACAAAATAATATATATATACCTACCCATGTTTCAATATCATACACGATTTCGTAAGCTGCATATTATACTCAATATTTTACTTTATCTTTAATATTTTGCGGATATTTTCCATTCCAATCTTTTAAAATATTTTTTCATATAAGTCGGTATTAATAACCTTTTCAAAAAAAAAATATAATATATATTATTATGATACTAGCATACATGAACAAACATTACTATGTTTTTACAATTATTTTTTCTTTTTAGATTAAATATTTCTTATCTGAGTCTGCGTTTTATTATATTAATAATCATATTATTGTTTTTAAATAAAATAAATTATAAAAATACATTCTTTGATTTTATTAATAATGTATCTTGTGTCTTGACCTAATACTATACATGTAAACTGTAAAGTAATTATCATTGGAATTTGTAACACTAAAATTGTATATTAATATTTGTTATTTAGAAATATCATAGTTGCAACTGTTGGTATGGTCAAAGAAATATCACCAAAAAATACTTCATCAAAAACAATTCATCAACAAATCAATTTGCCAATAACGCTTTTTGTCAAATTACTTTTCATCAATAATAAACAGATTATAAGTAGTGAATATTATGAATAAGGTATTTGTTTATTGAACAAAACTTAAATTTTATTAAATTAAGTCTTCAAAAAATATATTTTTATAAATTAAAATTGTTGTTAAAATTATAGATATAAATAAACTCCGTATAAAAAAATAAATTTTAAATTAATATGGAGTGCATAATTTGTTTTCTGTGATCGTATAACTGCATGCCAAGCCATAGAAAGAAATAAAGAATACTACCTAATGTTTTTGAATTGATAAAATTTTAATATTATTATACAAAACGGTTAGGGATCAAAATATATATTATAACATGACCACAACAACGTAACACAATACTTGTGTAAATGGCTGTATAGGTAATAATTAATAGTAAAAGATAAGGGAAGAATTTTAAATAAATTATTATCTACTGAATGTGAACACAAAACATGGGAAACCAAACCAAGAAGTAATATTCTTTGATCAATGGATTTGCAAATCATCTTTTTTTTTTAAGAATAGCCGCTTTTGTCTAAGTATCCGGATATTCTGTAAGTTATAATATGAACATTTTTAGTTTGGTTAATACATCGTAACAAAAAAATAATAATAATATTATAAATACATCATGTATGTGCCATTATCATTTCCTACTTTTTCATATATTATCGTCTTTTGTACCACGAGTATACAAAAATGTTCATCATAACAACACAATATGTAGATATCTTTAAGTGCGTTTGTGATTCTTTAAACTAGGGGAAGTGGAACAAAAATGGAATCATTCGCACCGTGGTTCTTACGGGTATAGTGTTTTTCGTTTCTACCGAACTGACAAATTAAACGTCACTGCAGTTTCTTATGTTCACGACTATAACCTAACTGATGACTTTTTCTTACTGGTTTACTGCCCCACATTCGGGATGCAAATGGAAACCTATATGTGTGTAAACCTATTTATGCTGCGTATAATAATATAATCGTTTTCTTTTTTTACGTCATTGATCCTTTCAGACTTCCGGCCTTTCTGGGGCACGTGTAATGATAAAACATATTCATAACTATTATTATGAAAAAAAACACCCAATTTTACTGAGAACTCATTGGTATATTACAACGTTGCTGCAGTGAACGTCTACATTTGTATAAAGAGCTGCCGAGTATTCTCCGCTCGTATTCCCAAATCGATTTGTCAAACAAGAACTTATATTTATTTAAACTGTAATCGAATAAGGCCAGTATTAAAGGAGGATATATAATATACGGGTTTTTCCTGTCTCCGTTGGGTATACACATATAATATATATTACATAATTTCTGAACGAATAGAGGCAAAAAAATAGGAAACGAGAGAGAGAGACACAGAGAGAATATACGTCTTTCAGAAGCCACGTGTATAATATAATACCATTTGTAGAAATCGGCAATCACGTACGTACTTGGAATTTAGCGGCACACGTTTGATTGGCCGGACGTGACGACAAAGAGTTATGCAGCCAGAAGCGGTGAAATATCATTTTTCCTCGCAGCGGTGCCTCTGACGCCACATACCCACTCGGGAAATAATAATATAATAATAATAATATTTTACTATAGTTTTCAGTTGCTGCGAGAGCCTGCAGTGTGTGATATCGTTACGGGACGTAACTATACTGCTGACTTAACCCTCCCGGATACAACAATGCGTATTATCATACCACCGATACAAGAATATAATATAATATAAAGGCGCCGCACTATAATGCACGGGTATTACGACTGTATAATAATGTGTGTGCAATGTGCGCAATATCGGAAGAAAAGCCTGACTTATACTAGGGTTTTTTCCGACGAAGCACGAGCCCGTAAATTAGTTTTGACCAGAGTGAAAATAGAGAAAATCCAGTCTTGCGGTTAAGCATTATAATATTATTATCGATTTCGGAACATCGTCTCTTCTGACCCTGCAACGGTGTTGGCGTGACATCGTGATATCTAACAGAGATACCATGACAAGAATCGATGGAAGTGACGATTTTTCACGTTACATCATTTTATCGTAATGAAATTTCTGTCTGCTTCGGGTGTCGCGAGTGCCTGTTTTGATCGGTTGAACAAGGCCCGACGCGTGTGTAACATTTTTTTCTTTCAAAATTCACTTTTCAAGAATATATCATCACTATAACAGTGAAATAAACAGAATATTAAAACGGCCAACGGGTTTGCGGTCACTTAGTTAGCGATAAACCATAAATTAATTTTTAATATAAGTACATACTTAACCTGGCCTAATAAACGAATAAAACGTCAAACTGTTTATAAAATATTATTATATTATTGTATTATACCACAACGTCTTTGTGCATAATTTAATTTAATGCCAGTTTTTTCCGTGCTGTTAAATCTCATTTTAAAATATTAATATAGCGTTCAGATTATTTCACTATACACATAACATAATTGGTTAGAAACCAACGAAACTTTACCGAGTTTTAACCGGGCTTATATTAGAACAATACATTAATACGGAGCGCATATACGATTTTTTACCATTTTATTCCCCTTGTTTAATAATTAATTATTTTATACTCTTTAAAATTTTAAAACGATTCATTGATCACTATTTTAATTAAAACCTACAATTTACGAATATATGGTTCAATATGGAATTATAATTTTATGCTTTAACAGAAGGAATCTTAATTATTTCATATTATCATATACTATATAGGTATGACTTTAATGGTTTAATGTATTACCTAGGTAACCATAATGTGTTGAAAAATACCTATTTATGGTTCAATTTAATTTGAAATAAGTTAAGATCTGAATTTCTAGGTCTATTTATTTATTATTAAACTGTCAAAAATTCTGAATTATGCAAGAAATAAGAGTTATAAAATTAAATAGTTGAGAAAAATAACACTAGTTTTGCATTTATGTATGTTCAAATGGTACCTATATTTGTAAAATAAAATAATTTACCATCGATATTATAGGGTTTTTTTCAGTAATCGTTTTCGAAAAACATTATTTTACAGTACCCATCAAATGTTGGAACGTATAATAGAATAATAACTTTACCAAATTTCTCGACAGGTTTTCCTGAAGTATTTCAATTTAAATATATTTACATATTTCTACCAAGAACTCACTGGAATTAATGGTCGGATAAAAATTTCGTCTAAAGTGGCTTATGTTTTCTTTTTATTTTATTATAGGTACGAGGACTATTATAATAACTTTTGAAATTCAAAACTTTTTATTCTTAATATTTAAAATAATACCTCAATAAATCATGCGAACGAACGTCAGCTTGTTGTAAATAAGTTTTTCATTAATTTCAATTTTTAAATATCTATAGCAAAAAATAAAAATCGTAAATGAATATTCGTTTTGTTGTCGGATTCTACCAGCGAGTTATATGAATAATAAATAAATAAAAATGAGCGCGTTTGGGGGTATTAGGATATTTTAATATTACTGGGCAAATATGCGGGTTTCGTGACTGCAGAATATTATCGCAAACGATTTATATTTTTTTTTCTTTGTTGTATAAACATTATATTATTATTTTATTAGTATTATTATTATTTTTTGTATTGTAATATTATATTATTTACGCCACACTTAAAAAACTATGGAGTTCGATGATATTGCAGTATTACAAAATAATTTAATTTACAAGTTACTTAATCATTATTATCAAATAATATTTTTAAGTATAACTTGTAATTAATATTACTTAAATATTAGTCTATAGTAAGTTACTAAAGAATTTGTGTATTATATTTATATTGTTTATTATTTTAATCACAGATATTGATTTTAGATCCTGAGAGGATAGATGCATGTATGCATTTTACAATGATGTGTGTTTTGTTGTAGTCAAAATAATGCTTTGATTTTCAACTTCCGTATCTTTTCTGATGATAAAGCGAATCTAGTTGGTGCATTTAAAACGTTAAAATTATCAGTAGTTTCTAAAAGAAACCAAAAAAAAAGTTGAAAATGAGATAAGTAGTAATTTAGTAATCAAAAAATATAAAAAAATTATATTCAGTTTTTTTAGAGTTATTTAAGTTCAAATTTGGACGAAATTGCATATGTAATAACCAAGATTAACGTTTTTAGTTTGTGTTATACTTAATTTAAAAATATTATTCGTGAGTAAATAAAAATTCTAAAGTATATAATAATTATATACAAATATCATAGTATACAAATAATATTAAATCAACATACTGACTACTCATAGTATTACTCTGTATGTAATTTAGTCAATAGTTATTAATTTATTCTAGTGGATAAGTTGCAATCACATATATATGCAAATTGCCATTTATAAATGAAAAACATATCGATAATAAAATAAATAATAAAAGTAAACAATTGTACGACCTACTGTCATATTGGAATATAACAAATATTATTTTTAATAAAAGGTACAGTTGCCAATTTAGTTTTGATACCTTTGTAAGCATATTTTTATAGTCTACGAGTACAGTCTACACTTCTACAGTCAACTAGTCTGAGACAAAAAGTATTATTATTTTCTATAATTTATGAAATTCTAGTGTACCTATAAGTAGGTAAAAATATGAGAAAGCTTAAGTGTTAATAAGTTTTTGAATAATATTTAAGACCAACAAGAGTTGGTCGCGGATTCGGTCCGAGAACATTTTAAGGTCGTGGGCGGCAGTGTTTTTGTGAATGTAAATATTTTTGTGTTTCAATCATGGGGTAACATAGGTAACATTTTAGAGGGGGTCAAAATAAAAATGTTTTCGAATGTAAGATAATAAAGATTTAATGTTATTTTTTACATATAAATGTATGCATGCATGTTATACTAGATTATAAAAAATATAAATTAAATAATATAATTAAGTATATTATTCAGTATCAGTAAATATAAGAACTGCAAATTTCTTAATTTTATTCCAAAAATATTAATGACATCCTGAATGAAATTATCCTTGTTTGCGTTAACTCTTTCACGATGAAGGCTCATCATACATCGATATTGTTTAAGCCATTCTATTTTAAAATTCCTTTTTTGTGCAATACTGTCATTCATAAAATCATAATTTATTATCAGAAGGAACATATGGTTTTGTTAGTAATTTATATTTAAGTTCATCAGATAAATTAAATTTATTAATATAAAATCCTAAATCTGGATATGACTCACAATCATTTGGCGTATAATTAATAGTTAATGTAGGTACCGTATTTATTGACGTAGAACATTCCGGGTTTGAATTTACTTGAGCAGAAACACTTGTATTTTTTGATGTGTGTGGCTCAAGCACAGCAGATGCATTATCTTCATCAGATTTTTTTTTACTTAAAAACGATCGAATATCCATAGTAAAAGTTGAAAATTGAAAAAAATAATAATCACTAATGACACTCAGCAGTCGGCACTAAATATAATGTCACACAGAAAGTGGACGACTAAAATGCAGTTAATGTTGTCTGATAAAATATTTTTAGTACCTATATTGTGATCTTTATGGATTTACCACAAATTATCTGCGATAAATAATTTGAGACTACAGACTACGACCTATCTGGCTATCTATGATGTTAATATACGATAACAATGAGTATATTTTTATACTTATTTCATATCTTAAAAGTGATTTCAACAAATAATTTTCCTCGTTAATAAGGTAATATTGTGGTAATATTTATTGAGCTACAAGTTCATAAAATTTTTTTCCAGGGGGGGAAAGTGCCCTGTCTTGCCCCCCCCCCCCCAATGGGCGCCCATGGTTTCAATTATAGTTATGATTAAGGCTGGAACTTGGTTTTCTTTTTAAGTACTTTACATTTATTTTATTTCAAACTTCGTATGATATGTGCGTGTGTGTGGGTGGGTGTGTCTGTGTGTGTGTCGTATAATATATTGTATAACCTGAGTGTACGTTGCGGTGCAAGTAACATATAGGTACTGTATACGACACTACTTACAAAAAATACTAATGCAATAGAGTTACTACTACCCTCACAAGTATATGTTGTTTCAAAATAAACTAAATTTATTGGACTAAGAAAATAACAACATTCCTTGTAGTAGTCAGATGAAAATACAAAGTATTGAAAGACAATTTTATTTTACACATTATCAATCCACGTACACAGTACAATGTAAGTATAAGACCTATACGTGTATATTATATAATTACGAATAATGCTCACCATATTATAATTTATAATAGTAATCGATATGGAAGGTAAAATTTATAGTTCACGTGCACCAAACGTTGGAGTACTTGGACTTCTCTAAAAGCTTGATTTAAATGAACTTTATTTTTTTATTAAGTAAGTATAATAATATTATAGTAAGCCAAAACTTTTTTGGAAGTTGCCTTCCTCTTCTCCATTCTCAAAATATGGTAGGTGGTATATGGCCGTTCCGTAAGTACGTATATATAAATATAATATATAGGTATTAAGATACACATAATACGCGATAACAATCTTAGACAATATTAAAATGTATAATATTATTATGTTATAACTTTTAATATTTTTTAAACTTATAAAATAATATATTTATAATCCTAGTCACAGATGATAATTATTATAGGTAGGTAATAGGTATGTTAAATTACCTATGCTAATGCGTTGATGCAAAATTCATCTATTTGTCCTCTTTACAGAGAAGTACTCACGAATCATGAAATGAGTATATTATGACGTATACCTTCGTCAATTTTTCGCATGTGGCAGAATCTATAAATTTTGAAATTTTCAATTCTGATGATGATACCTAATGAATATTCCAAACCAACATAATATGGTTAAGCAAAACATAGGATCGACCACCCGAAAATAAAGTGGTAAACCTAAACGTAATAGACTAAATAAATAACAGACTGTAGTAAACATTAAATTTGTTTGTTGTAAATTGGAATGTTAGTGACAGTTAAGAGTGAACGTTTTTGGTGGATTCTCTTCTCTAGCATGGACAATGTTTTTTTTTTTAAATATATCATCCTACATTTATTTATTTCTTATTTTTAGAGAACAAAGGTACTTCAAAATGTATTAAAACAAACCTCACTCGACAAAGAAAGCGTATTCCACGTTCACCACTGAAGCAGGTTATACGAACAAGTGTATTACAGCAAGTAAAAAAAGGACTTGTTACTGTTGAAGAAATATCAATCTGTAAGATTAGAATGCAAGACCAGGACATTGTAGTCATATGTATGTGCATGCATACAAACATAATATCATTATAACAAACACAATGTATTATTTGATGTGAGGCTGAAAGATATTATATAATAATAATATACAGAACTACGAATATCGATATTTGAAAAAGGTCGATCACTTTTGCGGACGATTAAAAAAAAAAAAAAGATATACAGTAAAATGTTGATATATGTAACGAACTTCTATTCAACAAAATATTTTTGAGAACCAAACAAATTATGTCCAAATGTATTTAATTGTATTTAACGAAATCCTCTATAGTGTGAATTTTTTTTTCCCACGAGACTTCGTCACAATATGGAACTTTCACAGTAGGTATATTATAATATATAGTATTGGATAACTAACAACAATCGTCTGACACAAAACAATACAGGGACATGTCGTCGCCCGTACGTAATATCACTATTATTATACCTAACTGTGTTTTAATTACTTTGGAATATTTCAGTATAGTCTTGTTAAGCGCCGTGCACGTGACACGCACGCATGGTGGCGTATGAAACGTCGCCGTAGAGATTTACGATTGCGCAATAATAATATCGCGTGGTACCTAAGTGTGTATAATATCATATTATTATTATTATACTTTTAAGAGCCTGCTGTATAAGGTGCGGCGGTGGCGTCAACGAGAGCTCCTAATGATAACGGACGCGAATCGGTTTAATAATTTAAAGGCGATCATTTAGAGGGACCTGGCAGGTGGCGAGGAGGAGAATTATTTCACCAAGCGGTGGCACACGCTGTAGGTATATACATGTACCCGTCGTAAATATGTATAGGTATATATATATATATGCGACATACGGCGTGTTTCGTGTGTAATGTAATATTAACGACGCCGGGGTAATACGACCGCCCTGGCACGCCCGTGAATACGTAAACTTATAGTTTCCCATCCTAATGTGCGTACATAGGAGAGCTTTAAATATTGTGAACTCATAACGTTTATTTATTTGTCGTCGTCGTAATAATATTATACTATATATACATATTAAATTATTTTATATTGTTTTATGCACGCGTATTATACGTTTGAATTATAATAAATATGCAACAAAATGTAGGTACAAGAAACTAATATATCTATATAATAGTATAAGGCAGTTACTATAATATAGTGTATATTATTGCTATATTATTATAATAATCTAGTATTATAATATAGGTACACTAATATCATTTATACGACGACTTGTATTTACCAGTCTTGAACTATTTTCAACCACGTTATATATATTTTGAAATACCTAAATATTATACTTAAAGTAATCACATCGACGTGTCTCTTTTTTGGAGGACGTTATACGCAATAATATTGTAGATCGTAGGCGAATCCAAAAAAATTTACTCAAGTCTTACAAAGCTAGTTTTTACAAACCTTATAAATCTACATACCGTCCTAAATGTCACTGTTTTGCGCAGATACTATAGTATGTAATTTTTTTTTATTAAATATATTTTTATTTAAAATACATTTATCACCATCGGCAATTTACTTTTAATCACGCACAACATATATACAACCACTATTTTTTTTAAATGTTCTACTATCAGTATTATCAGTATAGCAGGAAGAAAAATATTTTTATTTTTGTTTAATTATAATATTGCTTTAATAGATACTTTAAAAAGATTCAAATTTAAAAATGATGGAAGTCATTTAGAAGTCAGGAAAAAAAACTTTTAAATTAAAAATGAAAAAAAAATACAGAAACCAATTATACTATAAGTTTTTATCTGCTTACTTTAAACTGCGGTACGTGTAGCAATAATTGTTAATTATTGTTCTTCAAAAAATACATTTTTTGTCTGACATTATAATATTATAATATTAGTTACGTCATCAAACCAATCACTATGTATCTTACAGTTTACCTATATAATACCATATTACTGTTAAATATTAATCAATATAGTACCTACTCGTCCTACTCGTATATTTTTATATAATAACTATCGAGTTATACGTCGTGAATAAAAATTACACCAATTATACTAGGTATAGGATAAATATTTTGAACAACCGACTTATTTAACATTTTATGTAGGTACCCTTCCCTTACAAACCTTTTACATACAAATTTTGTTATGACTACATAATTTGAGTTGTTCTAAATTTTTAGACAGCCATGAAATATAATTGTGAGCTCCTATATTTTTTACCACGTATGTTTTTATTGATGGAGGTAAATTACTATCTTATTTAATTTTTACGTGAGATAAATGGAATTTTTACAGGATATTGATTTATTTGTTTGTGCATAACTAATATGATTTATAAAACAAACATCATTGTAAAACCAATTCATTCATCGCTCCGCTCAGAAACTTAAAGCAGTTTTGACTATAGTGGCATGCCTAGTATTGTGGCCTGTTAGTCTGGGACTAACCGTTTTTATTTTTGTGTTCCATAATTTTAATAATATGTTAAGTAACAAGTTATAAATTTATATAATATAAATCACATTAAAATATATGTTAAATATTTTAATTTTATATAAAGATAGTAAATTTTGTATACTTCTATAGAATGACAATTATTTTTAAAGTCGAGTTAAGTTAAAATGACAGAACACACAACATAATATAATTTAAAACCAACATAATATGTATTGTATTACGTTTCCAGGTAAATTATACATAGGTACCTACTGTGTATTTACAAATTAAACTACCCTTCTGCGAAGTTAGTAAAAACTAAAAGTATGTTAATATTTAACCAAAATGAAAGTGTAATATTTATCAACCTTAAACGGATGCATGCATGCATGCATGTAAGTGCACAGTATTCTTATTGTTATTATTTACTGAATAATATTATTATTTTTTAATGTGTGCATCAACAACAATAGAGCTTGTATTGTTTACTTGTATATTATTATTCACTGTCGTTAGTTCGTTTAATCCAGGTTTACAATATTGTCCGAAGTTGTAGGAAAGCTCTTCATTTTTCATTGAAATTCGATAAAAATCTAATCAACATTTAATTCGCTACATAGATTAGAACCTCCAAACTTTTTTTGCTGATGAAAAATTATTAGTAGCTACCCAAATTCGTAGTATGTTTGCAATTATTTATTTTTTATTTGGGCCAAAAAACGTTTACATGTTTACGACACACCTTTAATATTGTCCCGGTACATCGTTGGGAAACACTGGAATATAGTGTAGGACGGTAGGTAAGGAAAATAACGTGCAGTTAAAATAAGAATTTTTTACCATCCCATAATATTATATTATGAAATATTTTTCTTGGAAAACCATGAATATTATACATTGAATCGTTCATTACAAGGGTCTTGTTGGGAAACCACTCGGAAAAATGTTTACCGATTATTCAACTATCGATCGAATGCGCAATACTTTATGTAGGTACCTACTACCTATTATAATATTTAAAATCCTTTTTTTTCGCTTAATTCGGTAGAAATTGTATGGGCTATCGAGGGTATCACATCACGGAAAAAATAGTCTTTGTGTCAAGTAGTTTTCGAGGAACACGATAATATTATAACTGCTGTGGGCTAAATTTGCGCGTAAAACTTTTATGCAGAATGGTCGGTGAACAAAAAACTTATCCTGTCGGTCTTTTATCCCACTCAGGATTTAATTAAAACCCCGCCTCTGTTAATATTTCCCGTTGACGTTAATTGTCCAATACACATACGCATGAAGGTTCTCCTCTGGCGTTAACATAAATACTCAGCCACCCGCTTTTCTATTCACACACACACATATAATATTATATATATATTGTTGGGAGTGTATATTATTCCACACAGTTTCCTGAACATGTTTTCCGGCATTAGAAAATGCAAAATATATATTATATAAAACTAAAATGGCCCTGGTATATTATATATGATATTTAAAAACCACACTGACTAAATTGTACATGGCTAACAATGAAACAAAGGGAGAAATGTTTATTTTAAACAGTCATCTACTTGCCAATATAATATTTTAAGTGTTTTTATAAATTACATTAATACGTCTAAACGTCATATTATTAATATTATAATGTTATCATATTATTGAAATATTATTGTAGTGACTATTAAGATACTTTATTTTAGTTACAGGTTTAACCTTTTCACTGCAACACTGTTTTGTGATCTGCATCATGTGTATGATACGTAGAGATATGGATTAGTAATTAATTTTGTTATTAATTATAAGGTAGGTTGACATAATTTTTCCTAAAATCAAATCGCATATAAAATTTATAATTATATAAAATATTTATTTTAATGTTATATTTACGGTGTGAATAAGAGTGTGGTATAAATAGCCAAAAATGAATCGTAATACTTTAATATTATTATTGAATGAATAACACTAATATTAAACGTAATCGTTTAATTTTTTCTGATTGATAATTGAAACTAAAAACGCCTAAAAAATATATAAGGATAATATATTTTATGTTTTAAAATTGTTTTAATCCCAAAGGATAACTTATGAAGAAACCTATATTTAACCGTCTTATTGTCTAGATCAAGCTATTCAATTTTAACTGCTTAATTTAATTACTTTCAGTAATTTATCGTATTGTCTGAATGAGTAGTTGTACCACTATTATTTTCTTAAATATTTTTATTTCATTTTTCGTGTAATTTATTAATTCCATCAATATTGAATCCGTTTTTATTTTTGTTAAACCTAGCATAGTATTTTTTCTGTTGTGTATTTCTACATACGTCCGGGACTTAACTACGAATCTAATTATAATATTCGTATGTATACTTATTACTTATATTTTTTTATTCACAGCACTATGTATTGCAGGTATTTAATACAATTCACCATTTCTAAGCTACGGCTGCATTAACGAAACATTGGAATTGCACTTTTATAACACTGCATGTCATACATCAAAACGGTGGGATAATTGAGTGAAACCGACCTTTTGCGTGTAGTTTGAACACTATGGATACACAATTGTAGACGGCCAGTGGTATGGGTATAACTGGGATAGTAGTGTGGTACTGACAGTAATTGAAAGCTTTTGAAAGTTGATTGCTTCAAGTCAAAGTATGGAAGATAATGGCTGCGGCTATGGGGGTTTCAACGGAAAAAAATTATTTGGAACAAGTCATGATATATATTCAACTGGCAGGAGAGATTCTGATGAAAAATGGTATCGTACGTACAACGACGTGTAAACTATGATGTTTCTCACAACAGAATTGATGTCCATATAGTATATTTTGAATATAAATGTATATATTAATGATTTATTATTTATCGTATAAACAAAAAAATCCAGGACGGAATAAAATAATATTATATTGTTGTCAAGCCCAATGAACTGGTATATTGCTCAGGATTACGAGTCGGGAGTCCTTCTGGGATTGTGTATGGCAATATTTATATATCCAGTTCTGTAATACCCCAACATACTCTAGAGTCTATATTATATAGCAGCTGTACCTCCCCTAAAAATAAAAAGACTGAAAATTGCTTTCAACCAAGAATTTAAGTTAACATCGTCAGAATTCCCCCTCAATTTTACAAAAACTATCTTATTTACGAAAACTCCCTTAAGAGTCAAGATCTCAGACATTATTATAGCAAGGCACCATCTACCTATTCTTGGATACCATTTATCATTATAAATACTGAGTTGACTGCATTTTAAAATAATCTTGAATTCATCAATTTATAAACAAAATTTTAAGTAAATAAATCAATAAAACAATGACAAATAATGTATAAAGTCGCATCAAAGAACCAGGATGTGGCAAGCACAACAGTAATGTAGAATTTCAATGCGTATTTCAATATTCTCTAAAAGTGAACTAAATATTAAAACCAGAATCAAAAGCAACTTCAACTGGCAAGTTAAGTGGAACTCCATACGCATGAAACTCAATGAAATAAAATGTGACGTCACACAATGGACAGATCCCTAAAAAATTCCAAGGAAACTCAGGTTACCGGGTTACGTATCAGCCATACCTATATCACACACTATAATATACAAAATGTACAAAAATAACCCACGTGGGGAGCTTTCCTTACAATAATACACATTATAACTGAATGCTTCACTTATGAAAATCTTAAAATATAAAGAAACCTTCGGATCAAAAATGTTCAACTCACACTCACATCCGATCAAAATGGAGGTGGTAATAATTCAACAGTAATTTATTATCGTTGTTTTAGAATGAAAAGATTCCAAAGTATTTTTTTCAATTGTACAAGGGAACATTTTTAAGTTAGGATCTGAATAACTTTTTTCACCATAAATACTAAGTCATAAACATTTTATGCAATATCAAGAAAGTTCCAAATAACACAACATCACTTGCAATTTGTTTTTACCTCAATTATTGATCGAGTTAATAGTAAAAGAACTAAAATATTGGTTTTAGAATTAAAAGATTTTACTCGTGTAGAATTTTTTCATTTTGAAAAACAAATTATTTATTTAAGTTAAAACTTTTTCATTCTGATTTAAATATTTTTTTCTACGGAACGATACCAACTTCTAAGTGTAAATTATGTTATAAATTATAAATTTTTTATTACGAAATATTTTTAGTTTTTATGTTTAGTATTATTATACAAAATACCTATTATATGTTACAACTGTACAAGACATTAAGACAGAGCTAGGTTAAGAAATTTGAATGATCCCTATATAATTGTTACACAGTCACGCGGTATACAAAAACAACATAATATAACATATTACTATAAAACTGTATTAGATGTATAATGTACGACGTACGTTATTGTAATATTATTACTATTACAAGTCGATTTTTATCGACTAGTAAGTTGTAATATACCTCCGAATATACGACGTGTACATATAGATATTAAGGAAAGCGTTATTATATTAACCTCTGTGTATTGAGCATATAACTATTTATTGGAATCAATACACTGTGGAATATTTTACTATAAATATATTTTTTATTACAATAATACATGTTTCTATATAAGTATTAATAAATACAACTACTACGCGTAATGCATGATTATAATATTACGTACCTACCAATGATATTCGTATATATATATATATATTACATTGTAGTATTATGAATACAATTTGAAATAAATTATCATTGTCACACAAGTGAATTCTTATAATATATAATAATGATACACATGTTCGAGATATTATTACATTCGTCATTATTCAAAACAGAACTCGCTGACAGGTTATACGCATGAATTATTCATATAATAATAATAATATGTCGTCAAATTATTATTCATTGATTCTTCGTCTCACCCGTACAATAATAATAATTTGTAGTTAAGGATGAGAGATGGAAACTAACTCGTTTGTTCTTTTGCAGCGGACATCATCCCTAACTACACGAATAATAATAAACGGTCTTAACAACTATCTCGCGTAGTTTCCGATATGATCTCCACTCAAATATTGCTGGTCCTTTGCAGTTTCTCCCCTATTTCTCACGACCCTCATTGGCCGGTGTCCCCATTTCTGTTTGACTCCTAATGGCTTTCACTATATACATAATATATAATATATTGTACTATATATTATTATACGAAATAAGACATCCAAGACATCTAAGCTTCAATATGTTATGATATTATATATCTATTTATACCAGGCTAAGAGTACCTCTTACAAAGACATAATAGAATTTGTATTACATTTTGGACGATGCAGCACACGATCTGCAAGTATAATCTTGAACATACTAATTTCTCACGTCTTAATCACATGAACGTAAACGAAATACGATCATCATCATATTATTATTATTGTATTTTCTACGGATTATCGATGCGAGACTTTTTTGGTCTAGGGGCGGTCATTATTATATTTTTGTCGTAATTATTATTTACTGCAGGCACATGTGGCTCTCGGACTGACGTTTTTGTTCGGGTTTCGATCACATTAATCATTAACGAAATCAGGAAATCAATATCAAGTCATCGAAATCCCGCGATTGAAAATATATTAGATGCCCACTCCAAAAATGTTGTAAACAGCGAGCTCGCAACAAGTCCTTCAAATGTCATATTTTGTATTCGAAAGCCTGCCGCAGGCTAGCAGCAACATAATCACGGCGCACTCCAATACGCATATTCAAATAAAAAATGAGGGGAATTGACGGGTAAGTTTTGCATTACAAACCGCGTTACGAATTGGTTATTATACGAGATCTCGGCGTGGTAGAAAGTAACAATGGTTTTTTATTTACAGTGTCAGGTTGACGGACTTCTGTAAACACCACACTCACACACAAGCGCGTAGGTGTACGAATCGGCTGTCAGACCTCGCACCATCGTCTATGCAAACTAATGATACCATGTGTTGTGTGTTGGGGGTGCATGGGATGCTGGGAAATCTGTGTGCGTATAATTGAACCATATAGGTTATATATTGTATTATGCACATGCTCGCCTGATTGTGTGTACTCATGTACACGTATTGTGGGTACGTAGGCGTAGGTACCTATACTGTTATATACATATATTGTGCATACATATTATTATAATATATTATTAGATATATATATATAAGTACCATAAATGTCCGAGTTATCCGGACACGGGTTTCAAGACGACTGTTTATATAACTGCCATGACAGTGTTAGGGTTTTCCCGGTGCGCGTATATTATACCATTCTACCGCACTACTATTTACGTCATACGATATATTATTATCACCTATATACACACACCGTACCCTAATATTTCGAAAATCACGCATTGCGACCATTACGGCAAGTGCCGAGCATTGCCGTCGACGGATTTGGTTTATCCGCGTACCGAAACAACCGTACTTATACGACCTACCTATATTTCTCGATAAGCCGCGGTAAGTAGGTTTGTTGTTCTATGCCATAATAATATAACGTAGGTACTAGGTACCTACCATTATTTGTATTATTATGTATTGTTCCAACATAATATAATAATATATTACCCACATAGGAAGGCAATGTGTACCTACAATAATATTATTCCATTAGATAGTTTTTCAAATGCATCTCATTGCGTGGGGAAATTTATATTTTCTAATTTTTTTGGTTTTCTTTAACCATTTACAATATCTTTTTTTTGGCGTTGATCTTATTATTATACATGTTACATTTGTTTTATTTCTACAAGGTAATAATTTTGCATATTTCAATATTTGTAATCTTTTTGTTTGCAAGCCATAATGATATTGTTATCCATCATGTATACATTGTACATTAGGTATAAATGTACAATAATATTACTAAATACTATCAATTATCATGCTAGGTATAATTTTTTTCATATTAAAAACACTCAAATTCACATACCATAAGTATTTGCCTACATAATACATTATCTATGAAAAACATACAAAAAACCCACCAGCTATAATTCATATTATTAAACGTGATCTTTTATTTTCAATGATCACACTTTTCAAGAGTGCAGACTGTATTAGTAATGTGCTATCCAAGGGTTCACCACTTTCTATGATCTTCGTCTTCAACTGAATATATTGAACGAATTTTCTATTGATCATTTTTTTTATATACCTAAATATAAGACTCTCAAACTCTTTTAAAAGGGTTGGTATTTATATATTTTCTAAAACCATCTCCGTTTTTGTTTCGATTGAGTTTCTGAGTAGGCCAAAGTAAATGCACATTTTAACTTATTCCACGTGAGTAAAAAATAATATGTTTTGTTGATGCAATATAATTGGCAATCATACGCTTCTCTTAAAACGTACTTTTACTTTTGCGTGTAAAACACATTATATGCTGGTTTATTTCAATCAATTAAAATTTTTTGAAATTTCAGAAAATCGTCCTTTTAAACTTTAATAGGTACCTGAATTAAAACGTGACTTACAATCTCAGAGCTAAAAAGTTGGTACATTAAAAAAAATATATAATGTTATGAAATATCAACATTAACCCGAGTAAGAATTTTAATATTATAAGCATTTAAAGTTCAAAAATTGACAAAATATGGAAAAATCACGAAAATTAGCAAATTATTTTGAGTTAAGAATTCGTAAAAAATTTTCTTTTTAAATCTAAGATTTTAAAATCTAATACAAAATTCCTTATAAGATTATCTACATTTATCAAAAAAAAAATGTCTATAAGAAAGTCAAATTAAATTTTTATGAACGTTTGAAATTCATATTTTTACAACATTTGATATTCACTCAATTTCTCACGTAATGATTTTCTTATTTTGTTATAATTAAAAAACGAATGATTGTAGATACTTGAAAATTTCACTCAATGTTTTCTATACACGATAACATTTTTAAAATAATTTGACTCTTTTTGAGCTGTTTACGGACATCAGTTTTCAATTTTTTTAGTTTTTTTTTCTATAAATATCAATTAAGTTTTATATGTTGGGCCAAAAAGTGTAAAAATTAATACAAGGCTCCTGATATATTGTTACAATAGCAGTTAAAATTTTTTAAAAATACATAGGCACAACATTTTTTATAAGCATTTAAAGATCGAATTTTGACAAAATTTATCAAATTTAAAATCGAATAATTATTTTGTAGTTAAAAATTCATAAAATGTTCAACTTTTATATCTAAGAATTGAAAATTTAAAACAAGATTCCACGTAAATAGTTAATTTTGTTACCAAAAAATCTAAAAAATACATAAGCACAGTTTGTTTTTATAGTCATTTTAATTTGGACGAAATAACATATTAGAAACATATTAAAAAACCTACAATAACTATTTTAGTTATTTTGTTGTGATTGTATAATATTATTCGTGGGTACTTGAAACTTCTAAAGTATACTATTATATATCTATGATAGTATCACGATTTGTTGTTGATGTATAACGCGTTATAAGTACCTAATGGTAATTGTGATATTCCTGTGTATATTATAGGTACCTATTATAGGTCAATTTTTTTTAAATACCATAGACTATATAATATTATGTCTTATACCTAGACTTACTTACCGTCTCCGCTCAGAATCGTTTTTCTTATACAATGATATTATATCATTGAATTCAAATTTAATACCATCCATTATACCCACTTGTTACCTACTGTACAGCATATCGACATCCACTTATCCAAATATCTGTATTTTTACGTTTTTCGTTCACTTTCGCACGGTTGCAACACCGACTCTAGTCTGACAATTAATGAACAATAAATTTAGTTGCACGCTAAAACGGTTCCTGAACCGACTATTGAGTTTTACTGGCACGGTGCTTCCCATGTAATAAATCGGTATTCAATTTTATCAATAACACAGTGCTGTGCACCGTTATAGCATGGTAATAAAAACCTAAAAATTGATGTAGGGCACCCAATGTGCACCAAGATTGTTACTCTGTTAATATACTTAATGCAAAGGCAAATAATTCTAAACGTTTATACAATTATACATTTATACAGTTGCATACTGCAGTTTTTATAGATTAAAGTTTGTGAAATAAAACAATAATTATTAAGTCGTAAACATAAATGATAATGGTTTGTAGTATGTTCTTATAATATAAGAGTTTTTCTTACATTTGGTTTTGTACACAGCCCTTCCATTCACTCATAGTTGGAGACAATAAGTCCGTAGGTACATATACTATTTAAGGTCATAGTTTTGAATAGCTCGTGTTCAGTTTACCAAACATAAAAATTAAAATATCAGATAATCTTCTTGTCCATGATAGGTACTATTCTTTATTTTAGTAATATTATTCATAATGCTATTTAGTTATGTCAGTACTGTTATCAAGCCAAACACGAGTGATTCGTTAAATAAGAATAATTATATCGATAATTTCATTCGGTTGAAACGCATTTCTGATCGACCAATACTCAAACAACAATTATTGGTAAAGATTTCTAACGGGATGACTAAGCTGATATCGTAAGAGATTCATTGGACTCTGACACTCTGTAGATATATAATTACCAATTACCAAGGCCAGTGGTAGATAAATACAAGGAACCTAAAATAGTAGAATAACTAACTCTCATTAATAGCTAGTTACCTATTACTTATTATGTATATTTTAATATTAAATAAAACGTCGAGTAAGTACTTACGCATATCGCAGCTACTATAGGAAGACTCCTAGAATTATCTCACACTCATCAGTATCCGTGGAGAGCATACTGCATACTACATACTGATATACTACTATTATAGTATTTATAATAAATGGTATTAGGTAGAAAAGAAGTAAGGCCGTCAGTACTGTTACCTTCTAATACCATATCTTCATATTATTATATATTATATTAGAGTATATAGATACACACACATACACGAATATAAACACACACACTTACACATATACCATGTGTCCCCAAAAATAGGATAGACACTCTAACTTAGTTCGTATATTTTTCAGTACCCTATACATGTATACATATTATTTAAATATGTTCGCAGGACGTGAAAATCAATTATTGGAATAATATACATTTCTATAACTTACAATTATTTTATTCTTTTATTTTGCCCATGCGCAATAACTTAACTTTTTTGTGTACCCAGTTTCATGGATACAGTTTTATGTATAATATTATCATGTTATAGATTAGGTATTCAAAAAGTTTTTTTTTAACCGTCTACACGCCAAAATAAACGAATATTACGATGTAACAGTTTGATTATTAAACTGCTTTACAAGAGGTAGGTTATAAATTGAATTCTTTGAACGTTAAAACTGAGCACAAATTGTTCCACATAATAATATTTGTCATGCTGATTACTATACATTCGTACCTACACATAGGTACTTTACGGTGTTATATTATTTATCGTAACTTCGTAAAATAAACACAGGATAGTGATCAAAGGATGCACTATATTATTATGAATAATACGTATGGAAATTACATACAAATCATACTCATTTATATACGATCCAGTGATTTGAACATAATATTGTTTATCGAAAATATGTTTGATCTATTGTAGTTGTTTAATGAAAAAATATTTTTTTTTTCTTTTACAGACCGTTTGTTGAGTACAATATCATATTCCCTATAAATCATGAACGATGGACAGACAAGGATATAATATATGCAGCGTGTTTAACGATTTGGGAGCGGCTGATAAATGAACTAAGAAAATAATATAGTTATTCGATTAAAACAATGCTCAAAATGATAAATATAGCATAATTGTATTGTTATAATACCATATGTAATAGTTTGATGGGAAAATGCCATTTTTTTTTCACTTCACTTAGCATCATTAAATCACAAGACTATGTCATCACTGTAATCTATTAGAAAACATCAATTTTTCTTATTTTAAAATCTTTATTTTGTTAGCAATATGAACACAAAAAAATAATTGACATCATTCAAGTTATTTTGATTTTAAAATTACAACAGTAAACATATTTTGGATTAAATGTTTTACACACTTATTTGCCTTCGACAAAATATAAAAAATATGCAGTGCACTTAAAAACATCTAAAACAAATTTTTGTCTGGGGATAAGTTTTTCTTGTTCAACTCTGCTTAAAATACCATAGTTTAAACTAAAAACGTAAAAAGTTTTAAGATTGTATTTTCATTGTGAGTAAACTAATTTTTAAAATGAGAATTTATAAAATTAACTTGCTTATCTTGGAATTCATCAAAACGACAAAAAATACTTATTGAGAGAAATGATTGTATATACGGTTAGGTAATTGGATTTACTGCGTGTAGCCATGCTTATTGTTTTTGTTTTGTCGAACACCCTTCGGTGGGCAGACGGCTGTAGAGTGACGATAAAATGTAATGAGCTAGACTACAGATAATAAAAATAAATAAAAAGCAAAATATCACTATATGCGTGTGTGCTTTACAAATGCTATAAAATCGACACTGGCAAATTTGGATTAACGGTACGTGAACGATATTGGCATTAAAAAAGAAATACACGATAAAGTCCAAAACAACAAAGAATCCTCTGTGAAAAAAACAGAAAAAAAATCCTAAGCTCAAGGGATAACATAAACTCGATTTAATGCTTTTGAAAATTACTTTGGCTCTGGGACATCCATATGTACGTTGGAGGAGAGGTGGTGTACTACTTTCATTGGAATCTACAATAGTGTAATAACGATAATGCGACGAAAGAAAATGATACGAGAATATATATAATTTATACAATTTAATCAGCAGGTATATGACGATAAATAAATAATTCATCTTGAGTGATTAACAACTATAATAAAGTTTTGTAGTTACTTCAGAAGTTTCTCGAACTATTGTAAGTTACTCCAATAAAGTCCAATAAAGATGATTTTATGGCAAGGTCAACACTCAAAATTTAATGAAAGCCAAGGTTTCAGTATTATCTATAGATACATGTATTTCTGTGCCTGCAATACAATATAAGTACCAGGTACCTATGCAAAATAGACAGAGGAGCTGGTTCCAGCTGCAAGTAAGGCTTGCGTGTGCAACAAACATGGTCGATTTTCTCGAGACTTCAAGATTAATCCTTTGTAACAATTATGAGGAAAGGTTTGTTAAATATGTGTTTGCCAAAAATGTGGGATAGAAGTTTTTTGATTGCAGATAGGAGTAGTAAGTGAGAGTAGATGGTCTTAGGATCACGAGATAACTTGAACATGAATACATGATTGTATAGAATACCTATTGCCTTTTCTGTTCGAACTACGACTGTTCCACAGATGATGTGTGGCGTTATAGTCCCTTCCATAATGGACCTAACAAAGTTTGACCTTAGGATCTCCAAGTCACTGGGGTCAAACGTTGCGTTGGGTTATTTGTACTCTGATAAAATAATTATCTCTATGTGGCTTGTATTGATTTTAACGGAAGTTGTTTGTAATTTGGTGACATGACTTATATAATGGGTCGGTGAGTGATTCGAAGGTGCACCAGATCAGCAGTTGCACTGTTAGCATAAGATCATCTTATTGGATCTGGGTGTGAATCGGCCCTATACGAACTGCAGTAGTTAAGAATTTTGAATTTTATGTTTGGTTTGTTTGAGCCTTGAGGTAAATCTCACTAATAAGAACTATGTCTATTTTTCTTTAAAAGACGAGAGCGTAAAGTACATTGGTTTTTTAATTAATATGTATACATATATTATATATTTTAAATAATCTGGACACTTGATCTTTTATTGTTTAAAGATTTAACGTCACAATTTATTTTAAGTAATAAAAACATAATAATCAATGCAGATGATTAAATCTAAAAAAAATCGACAATTTATCTTGTTTGTTTTTAAACATACTAATATATTTCTCAATTACGGAGTCCGGACCCCAAATGATGTCTTTTGAACTAATTGTGGAATTTGGCACGATTTTTTAAATTTAAAACACTAAAAATTATAGCTAAACAGAAAAAATCAAGTGAGATTCATGAAAATATTCTGCAGATAATTTTAGATAGGCGTATTTAGCTGTAGATAATACACTTTATGATAAAATAATCATGACTATTATGATAATTTATCTTTGAATAGGAATCGTTGATTTTGTATTTTATTTGGTATATTGCCAAATCGAAAATTGTCCGTTGTTTTCTACTTTCATTGCTTAAATTTGTACACGTCAAGTCAGTAATCTCCTTAAATTTAAGGGGGCCTTAACAGGTAGATATACGCTTTAGGTATTATCCAACACCATTTATATTCATGATATTAAGGTGACACACCACTGCCTCCAGGACGTATTTAGCTTTATTATTGTTCTTTCAATTTAACTTTAGTGTCTAAAAATACTGGGCACATTTTTTTTTATTCATTTATACCTTTTTATAAATCGTTTTTTCAACTTGACTATTTTTAATTTTTACATTAAACAACAACCGTAAACATATTTAAATTTAAACACATATCCCTCAGTCTTACGGGCGATTAACTTTTACAGGAATATTTTAACCGTAATTTAATTAGTTAATTTTTAATAATAATTTTATCGTTACATAATATAGGTAGGGGTTGGTTATTAGTCCAAATGGTAATTAAATGATGTAAACCATATTTTAAATTATGATTAGGGATATGTTGTTTTTTACATAGGTACCTACATAAAACATATATAATTGTAAGCTATATACCTAATTGTTTAATTAGTTTCTGTGTTAAAATATTTGTGTCATAATGTTTTGCTGTTTTTGTGTTAAATAAATTGAAAATATTAAAAATAGTTTGAAAATGTCAAATCTAATTATTGTAAAAATATAAAAATGTCATAATGTTTGATAAAATATTAATGAGACTATTTAGATACACATTTCGGTGAACAATTTATTGGATACCCAAAAACCTCATAAACGTTATTGAAAATTCTCAAGTTTAATTAAACGTTGCTTTAAATAAATAAAATCCGGTCACAAATTAAAACTTATGAAAACGAAGAAAAAAAAATCACAGTGAACAAACACATGTTGCCAAACACGTGTTGCGTAAAAGTTTTTGTTTTTAGCAGTTCTCCGTAATTATTATGTATGCGGAGATGTACAAGTTTTCAATAAGTAGGTACCTTTTGAAAATGTGCATGTCTATACAAAGTGTTATATTAAAAGGTAAGATTTTACGTTTTAATTAGAATTAAAAACAAAAACCAAATAAATACTCACTTTAATGTTAGGCATATAATATTTTACATACATTATAGGCAGTTAATAGTTTTGAGTTTGATTTTTTTTTTTTTTTTAAACAGAATCACATTTGTTTGTAAATTTTAAAAGTAATCTTTCTTTTATACGATGCTCTTACAATGAATGTCACCATTGGAAAGGTGATTACAACAAATTACAAACTGTTCATAACATTGCACTCACCATGCAATTTGTTTGTGTAACGTACTGTATAGGTACACGATATTAAGCCCCGACGGGGCTTGAAATTTTCTTGGAATAATCGTGGGATAATTTCGATTTAAGCCCCCGGGAATCCAATTAAGCTGGACAGCCACGAAATATTAGATTCACCGAGCAAATCTGAAAACGGTAATTAAGGCCGCGCGCCGAGTTAATCGTATAACGTCCTCGGCGGTCGCCAGCCCGGTAAATGAACAATTAATCGGCCCGGGGAGACGAGGGCGTATAAACCTAACATAATACCTGAATAGTGCGACACGTGATGACTTGTTGGTCAATATCTCTAACAAAAATATATATTTATTGTCTTATTTTAGAATTAACATTGTGTAAAAAGTCAATGAAGAAATATCTACTGAACATAATAGTATTATAATTGTTTAATATATAAGTATATAATTGAAATTATGTGACTGATAAATTGTAAATAGAATATAGTACGTACATACACGACGTATATGGATATTTCTGATTACACAGGATTGCGAATCGAAGTTTAATTTTCGAAACGTATAAGTTGTAGGTACATTGTGACTGCAATTTAAACGTATGGCGAAAATTAAATACGGTTTCAATTTGTATTCACACACAACACGAATTACACAATAATAAAAAAGCAATTGTAAAACGTGATCAATATTTGTAACAGTCAATGTTTCAAAAAAATCGCAATTACTTTTATGTATGCCAATTTCACTTCAAAAAGTACAGGCGAGTTTAGTTTTGTTCAAAACGGTTTGTTTATAATCGTAATTAAAACCGAAACGATTCTACCGACAGTTGACACAGCAGAATACTGATATATTTTATATTAAAACTATGCACAGTTTATTCAAAATGTATACATTTAGTAAATATAATGAAAAAGATAAAACAGTTTTTACATTCGGTCAAATAATCAAACATTTAAAGACCGTTATAAAAAGTAAACAATAGATTACAATCTTGCAACAATCGGCGTCATATATGAAATGAAAATAATTGGCAATTAAAAATATTATTATGGTATGAGTTCGTAAAAATAAAATAATGGTTGGAAATGTTTTTGACATTTTTTTCCCCTGAACGTCACATGTTAAAATAATTTTTTAAACAGTGATAATAATAAAAATTAATTTTATCCAAGAAAAAATTAAAAAAGAAAAAACGTTTTGTTTTTCACGTTTTAACTTTAAATTATGAAAAATATAAGGGAATTAAATGTTGCACTCGAGGAAAACGTACAATTCACTAATTAAATGTCCGGAATAAAGTAATATTTTTTATTATAATAATAAAGTAACAACTTCTAGTCCTCTACCTGAAAGCGTAGCTGTATTATACAGCCAATAAAATGTAATTTTAAAAAAAAAAAACCTTTCTTTTTATTCAACGAATTAAACAATTTTGTTCAAGTGTGTTACCTTTTGTTGAACTACAAATAAATTTTACCAGGATTTTGAATAATATTGAGGACTTTTGTCAAGTTAATAATTTTATCATTTTTGGCCACTGAACTCTCGAAATTTGAATATTGTAACTGTATGTCTGTATATTTTAAACCCTTGAAATAAATTATGTTTTAGAGGTTATTTATTTTAAGGGATACAGTAAAGTCACAGTATTCTATGATCAAACATTCATTGTAAGAGTGTACTAAGTGCTTGCATGTGTAAAAATCACAGATATGATAATGTTATATTCTTATTAATTATTAATTACATTGTTCGTTAAGAGTGTTGCCAATCGCCCCAAACAGTCTGAGTAACGCGTCAACAAATTTGGTGACAAAAATTTGAGTTCTTCGCTGCAGCCCATGTGCCATCGACTTTCCCAAATTCCCAATTTTTACTTTTACATTACTACATTATTATTATATTTTTTTCTCATGCAACTTTCAAAATCAGATTTACAGGTGTCAATAAATTATTGTACCACAATAACATGAGTTCTGCAGATTATGTCCTTCCGCCAAATACCTTTTTCGAGTAAACAAGGTAGAAATTATGTAAATATAACGTGTATACTGTATAATGCAGATCAGTGGTTCTCAACCGGTGTGTCATGAACTATAAATATTACAATTTATACATATTATAATTACTATAATATTCTGTCAAAATATATTTTTATAAAAATATGCAAAGACATAAAAAAGTTAAAAACCCCGGCTGTAGATATATATTATATACATGTATGTAGTTATATGTAGTAAGTAGCTCAGTTTCTGGATTAAACTATAATTTTAAAAGCAGAAAAAAAGTCATTGTTGGCAACTTGTGTGATGCTAATATTAACCATGGTTTGATGTCCCGCGACTTTAACTTGATCCACGATAATATGAGCGTTGGTACTTCTGTTATACATATCCTGGATATAGGTAACGGTATCGTATACTATAACTATTTTATTTCTTAACTTTAAATTATCCACAAACTATACAGAGTTTGTCAAACACCAACCGTGTTATTATAGTCTTGACAACGAAGTTTATATTATAAGGACTTGCGCAATGACGAATGGATTAATAAAATCCGTTTACGTGACTCCTTGTGTTGGTACTTATTTTTTTCATCCGACCGTCTGGCGCATTATATTTTTTTTTCATGTCCCCAAACACTTTGTCAACATTAAAGTTATGCAACAGACGTCAGCAATGCTACTTTATTAGCCGAGTTTATCTTTCAGGATGTGCTTTAAATCTTCGTTAACGTCCAGACGAAATGATACAACGTTAACAATATTTTACTCTATATTCTTGTGTCGGATTTATGGTTTGGAGAGAATAAAAATGAAAATTAAGTGCTTGTAGGTTTTTAAAACTAAAAGGACACTTTTATACACCACATCGTGAAAGACGTATGGTTACCATATTATATGGACTAACGTTAGATTACACGAGAGTAATATATTGTATATTATAGTATGAGCGTACCTATGAAAAAAAAGTTGGTTATAATATCTTATTTCAACAGGTAGTTGTATTTAATATACAAATTATATTATAATATATGGTGCTCTAAGAAATTTGTTTACCAACTATGTTATAATACTGTACAAAAAAAAAAAAATAAACTATTTATCATTATGAAATACTTTATAATATCACTATATTATATTAGTACATCCAAAATTAACATCGAAAATAAAATTCCGATGCTAAATTTAAAACTAACTAATCTGTAGACCTGAAAAATATTGTTCATGGGATATTTCCTCTCAAATTATTTTGACTGTTTATTGTTTATTATTTTTTTCAGATTAACAAATAATAGTTTTTAGTTGGTTAAAAAAATGTTCTTACTTGAATTTACTACACCTCAAAAACTTCAAAAACTGAGAATAACTATCGAATTTTTACACTTTAAATAGAATAAAAAATATTACTATATGTATTTATATTTTTTGAATATAAAGAATTAACAACAACGTTATTCTGAAAAAAAAATATTATATAATATAGTTTAAGTAAGAAGAAATATTATATTTAACATGGAAAGATTTTTAATTCTGTATATTGTGTAGTTATTATTTTAAAAATATCTACATAAATAATTTCTAATAATGTTAATGTTAAATCTGTGAAACTGTAAAGTCATAATGTCATAGGTACGCGGTCTAATACTAATGCAAAATAACAAACTATTTTAGAAACATCCTTTGTTATCTCATATTTTAATTTAATTTTGTTTGTTATTTTTGATCTTAGTTGTAATAGCATTGATTGTTATAATATTACGCTATAAACATAATTAAAGAATATTTTCGTTTTGATTGGTTTGACAAGATTTTTTAGTCAACTTTTTGTGTTACTGGACACGTATTCATCTATACTTTAAACGTATTTCTAATATTTTTAAAGTTCTAATTCCATATCGTCAATGTATGTTTATTTACATAATATGTATTTCAATTATAAATACAATAATCATTATACAAAGTTTAAGTTCAAATCCACATAACATTATTAGTCGCAAAATGGCGGCGTAGCATACCTGTATCTATAGTGCCCAAGTAATAGGTAAGATTGTAAGAACAACTAATAATAGCAAAAGCAAAAACATCTATCCCTGCTACCCGCTGGCCACAACCGAATGATGATGGTCTCGTTAGCTGATACCCGTTTCATAGAATTGTGTACAAAGTATGAAAAATAATTATTGTTTTAAACCGACAAAAATAAACCAACATTCATGGATATTGGAGTCACAAGCATAATAATATTATAATAATTGTAATTTATAACAATTTAATATTTATAAAACCCTATTAGAATTCCCGGTATTTCAGTTATTTCAGTTATTTCAGTTATCAGTTACCGACCTGTACGACCTCTGTCCTCTGCTTTAAAAAATTTTAAATTATGTATTTTTTTTTTACCTGTAGACTCAAGTAGGTATCTTGAATATTTTCAAAATTAAACATGAAATTATCTCATATTTATCTAGATAAAAATGTACTAATTTTTATCTTTATCTAGATAAAAATTATTACAGTCATCTTTATCTTTATCTAGATAAATTATTAGTTATCTATTCCCAACACTGTATATCATTGAATTCAAGTCTAATACAACCAATGTACAATTACCTACTTGTAATCTACTGTACAGCAGAGCGACATCCACTTACCTGCTTTTTTATCTTGTATATTTTATGTCAATATAATATTTTGTGAAATATAAAATAGAAAAACCTAATTCTAAATTTAATTCAGGGAAATGGCAGGAGAATAAACTGACAACAATTTAATTTTACTAATAGTCATAGATTATTTAAAAAAAAAAAAAACTAAATTTATTTAATTAGTTGTACCTATGTTCAGTAGATACTTTTATTATATTCCTAATGAAAGCAATGAAACGAAAATAATTTGTGTTTTTTCTTTTACATTCGCCACCTTTAAAATATTTTATTGTTTTAATCATTTAATTGAAATTCTTAAGAATAACGCCAAAGAGAATGTTGAAAAAATATGTTTTTGACGTTAGGTAGTTTTGAAAATAATTATCAGTAATTAGTACAATAATATTATGCTTACAATAGAAATTAATGAAATTCTGCTTGTAAATCAATATTGGTATCTAATAACAAATTATATAATTAGTATTTACCAAATGAAATATCAAAACATCAAATCACAATTAAATAATATAAAAGGTATTTTACGTAATAAAGCAAAAATATAACCTCGCGTTATTATAATATTAATTGGAGGGCTATTTTGTATCAATTTATCGATGAAAAAAGGTCAAAAATGAATTATTGTAATACGGGGAAGTCCAGTACATAAATTATATTCAGTTAATTGTAGTTAACTTCAAATACTTCATACCATAGAATATGCCGTTGTTTATTTAAATGTAGTACTTATTTATACCAGTATATTGGGTACTTAAATGTTCTTAAAAATAAAAATTCGAAGGAAACCATAGCTTTAAGCATGACACGCGTTTTATATTTATGTATACTTAATTATGTAACCAAAATTATGAAAAACGATTGATATTCAAATTAAAAGTGTATTAAAATATGATCACTTTTCATACCCATTGATTTCTATCGAGCCTTGTAAAAAAGAACGAATACGTGTGTGCTTATTGTTTTTAAGTATTTCACACTTTTTAAATTGTTTTTATTTACTTGTACCTAAGACTAGTTAGACCTGTATACTTATTACATGAACAAAATTGCATACCTACACATTGCAGCATTTATTGAATCATTTCTCTGTAATATTATGATTCTTTTTAATTTCGTCTATTGTTGAGAATTTCATAAAGTTTGCTTCACCACCGTATATTTTGATTTCTGTTACATTTATTTACATTTCAACTAACAGCCATTGTGTCTGAAGTTCACTGCATGTTAGATTCAAAAGTTAGTTGCTTATATTTTATGCCCATGTGGCTATGTATTATACTTACCGACTACCTTAGTCTTCTCCGGTTTACTTGTACCTAGTAATTTACTACATTCTTTTTGATCTATTATAGTTACTTAAGATAATATCTTATTTTTATATTTATTAAATTAGTATTTATCTTAAAATAACTTTATTCCTTAAAGGAGGGTGTTTGGATTATCCATACTTTACTAATAATATTATGGAGGTGTTATGATCAATAATTATTATAACGTGTGTAACCATCTTGATTGTTCTCGTTTAGGTTGTCAGAGGAATAATTTTGGAAAGAAAACAGTTTAACATTATAACATATAATTTATAATCTGGAATCAATTTATATTTTATGAAAAATTGTTTATTTCACTTACATTAGTCTAAAACTTACAATTTGATTGACGATAATTAGTTAAATTATTTAATGAATAATTTAAATGTCCATAAAAAACATTGTTTACAACATAATTTTTATTTCATATTTCGGTAAAGATTTTATGGCCTGTTACATAACTTTTTACAATTTTACACTGCGTTTCTATATTTTTTTTTTCAGTGATTATACTTGGACATTCAATGATATATGTTTTGGTTTATTTGGGGAGGGGGAAGGCCTATCTGAAATTCATGAGACCATTTTTAATGATGATGTTATCAGTTGCTATGATGGCATCATTATTAATTTTCAACTACGAAGAACGTATAAATAATATCTAATTATAATTATTTCATTTCAAAAAGACATAATAATGAATCAATGTCTTTCCAAAGGAGGAAAAAGAAGTTTTTCATAAAATGTAATATATTTGTTTGGCTGTCCGTTTATTTCTTTCTTTTCATAATGTATCCAATTTCACTTGTATCATTTTCCATGGTCGTCTTTCAGTTTTAAATCTACCACTCAACTTGATACCATTAGGTTAAAGTGTGTTTATTTTGTGTCGATATGTCTTCATATCATTATTTATCCTACTAAGTTTTTGGCTGTACTATTGAAGCGTTAAAATAATAAAATTTTAATAGTCAATAGCTTACTGTACGTATACATTCATTGTAATTGTTATTATAAACTGCTCATAAATCGATTTCCACAGGACACAATATAATAATGATTTTTAAATAGTTTTGTCTTAAGTACCGGTTAGCGGTAACTTATTACCAGTAGATAGGTACTATATTCAATATTACAGGTTCCCGATTAAGTGGTTACCGCTTCAAAAAAATGTCGGTTACCGATAACCACTTGAGGCTTGAATAACGGTTATCTAAAAACAAATGTACCAGCTATTACACCTATGTGGCTATGTAGTATGGACGTATGGTTTAAGAATAGTTTTGAAAAGTTATTATTATAAAACTATTGTAGGAGCTACGAGCTTATCATTATTTATGTAGCTAAAATCAATGAAACATTATAATTCATAGGCAACGTTAGTTGGTAACTAGCTAATACATATTATGTTATTACAATGTTTTATATTAACTAAAAAATCGTAACCAGTAACCGATAACCGAGAATAAAGATGCATTTAAAATAACGGTAACCGATTTTAGGTTCACAAATTTCCGGGAAATTAAAAAAAAAAATGGTAACGTGTTCATGCCTCGGAGTTATATCATATTAAATGTATTAAATTTGGATTGATATAGTAAAATGTTTATTTTTAATTAGGTACTTTATATAATATTTTATTGTTATGATGGTAGGTTATTGTTGATTGTAATTATCACGTTAATATTAACCTTAGTATGTTTTTCATAAGTTATTAATGTTATTCATTAATTATATCCAAAAATTATATGACCATCTGACATCATCAGATCCCGCCACCACTATGGAACTAAAAGAAACTACAAGCTTAAATTGTCAAATAACAAACTATATTATAGCATTTAGTTTAATCAAATCAAAGAATTTAGTTAACATTTTTCTATTCATCAATTCTTTAAAATATTAATTCTAAATTAATATTCAATTCGATTCGCGGGCTCTTTAATTTTACGAGAACATTTATCGAACTTCCATTTCGATGTGTATAATTCATTTTTAGCCTTGTTCGTATAAAAGCACGTCCAAATCATTTTCTTCGTCATAGTAATATTACCTGCAGCATTAAACTTAATCGACAGACAATTTTCATCCGATTTCCCAGTAATATCAACGTAATCTCATTGCCGTTTAAATTCGTTACTGAAAAGCTGCCACATTTCTGTTAGTCTTTTATAAATCACCTTTTACAACGAGTTGTATAAGAATCTAAATTAAATTCCTCTGCCTTACAAATAGCGGATCAGAACTGGCTGGCAAAATTAAATCTTAAATTAATCTTTTTTTTATTAGTTACATAATTTTCATGAGACTGCAGTACTATTGAAACCTAGGTAGTGGTAAAATTAAATTCTTGGAATATTATCGTTGCATTGCTTATGCTTATCATAATACGAGTATTGGGTTAGGTATTCATTTTTTTGAAATATATTTTCCACGTTTGCTGATTTTTATAATATGCGTTAAGCGTATTATTTTAATTCCTTGTGATTAATGATAATTTAATATATACATAAATACATTATTATCATTTACCTAAATGTTTTATTTTTTGAATTAAAGATTTTCTAGACTATAGATTCTAGATGGTTTTAAATTATTTAAAAGTACATACAATATTAGCCTATGTTATTAGGTAGGTACCTAATATAAACATAATACTGAATAGGTACCTAAATTCTACTATACCAAGCAAATATTATGGCGTACAGTAAATTAAATTTTGCTACAAACACTACCACAGTTTAAAGCAATTTAGTCATATAAAAAATATATGATATTATTATGATCTAATAAAATATTAAATTAATTTGTTTATACGAATTAATATAAAAATTCAAATTATGGAAGTATAATATACACAAAAAATTTAGGAAAAAAACGCTAAATTGTTTTCATCTTATTTTATGATGTTGTAGGTATACAGTGTAAATAATCATAAGAATATAAATTACTATTATTAATACAGCGTATTTCATTTTAAAATTGTCTTTATACAATTTAGATGAAATTAAAAATAATTTTTTTATTATAATAGATTCTGTCATACTTTGAAATTACAAATATACATGAAATAAATAGGTTTATTAAAACAAATAACAACTATAACATAGTTATAACGATTTTTTTACCAACTATTTTGTTATTACGAGGCATGATGATATAATACATACAATATAATATATAGGTACTATCGTTTTATTCAACATTTTGATAAATATTAAATATTAATCAACATTAATTAAAAGTCGAACTAATCAAGGCAAATTATAGTTTAGAGAAAACACTAAACAAAAAATGTTTTATTTATGTGTAAGTACCTATTTGTTACCAGCTATTCAAAGGCACTACCTACATTTCTCATTCATGTTTTTTTGACCACGATTTTTCTAAATATAATTATATTTTACTACCTACCTACTCTGAATTAACCCTGGTTCAGCAATACCTATTCCTACCATAGACAAACGGTTAAAAGCATGACTTAAGTTTGTGTATTTTGTTGAATAATTATTATCCTAAAGCTTTCGAATAAACAATTCTACTATAGTATTATGATGTACCATGGGTGATGTGATACATGTTGTAATTGTATCACCATTTCTGTTCTTATTACTAGATCAAAATTGTAAAAATACTTTTATAATGCATTTCAAGTAATAATTTAAATATATGATTGAAAATGAATTTATTATTTTAAAATATATTGAATAAATATTTAAATACTTTTAAATACTTACATGTTTATAAAAGCACCGACATTCGTCCAGATATGTTAGTTTTTTTGCTATATAATAATTTATATGATAGTTAAATATCTTTTTTAATTTAGTGGAGTCAAAGATAAACGCTAGAAATCCCTATAGAATTTACCATACAAGTGCAAGAGCATTTTAGATTCTGAGCAGAGCGAGGAAGCTATTGTTTTTACAATGGTGTTTATTTATTTATTTATTTTCTTTTTATATCCTATATACAACATTTCTTCCAGAAAAAGTGTTTCAATTTCAACATATAGTACCTTATCTTTTAGAAAATTGGATCAAGATGGTAATTTAGAGAGGTAATTTTTTGATTTTCTCAATATTTATTTAATGCCACGGGAAAAATCACCGGAAACTTACGAAAAAACGCTAAAAATGGGATTTTAATTTCTATCGCTTTGTTTATCACCATAGAAACGAATCTAAAATTTTAATATTTTAATATTAGTTCAACTTACATGATAAAATAAATAATAACAAAATATAAAATACCCAGAGTGACAAACCGTTTCCGCTCAGAATCGTTTTTCTTATACAATGATATTATATCATTGAATTCAAGTCTAATACAACCATTATACAATGACCCACTTGTAATCTACTGTACAGCAGAGCGACATCCACTTACCTGCTTTATTTTTTATATTTCTTATATTTATTTACTTATTCTACAAGAAGATAATGGACCTATTAGACCTATTAAATAATTTGTTTGTATAAGTAATTGATAATTTTTGTAAACGTAGTTCAATTGCATTCAATATAATATATATATATATATATATATATATATATATATGTATTAAAAAAGGTATTTTAATACTTACTTAACAATTTATTTTGCATTCGGTTTTAACCAAAACTCTGCCTCAAACCTTAAATTGGTGTACACTTGGTTGTAAATGTACTTAATATTATTAAAATTGTGTTAACAAATCATAATAGTATAATACCTATTTAATTGAATAATGTTAAGTGGATGTGTCCCAGTTTAGCGAGTTACCTAACTAAGGTCTATAGAATATTATTCCAATAATTTTTGAATACAAACGCGTAAATGTGATCAACATCACAACAACTGCGATGTTTCTCAAAGATGATTACTCATCTGAATAAGACCGTCTTGATGATATAACTTTAGCCGTAACCGACGATAAGACGTGTAGTGTAGCCTTTGAGGGGTAATTAATTACACTGTACACACTGTATAATCGCCAGAATCCCATCATCGTGTAGCGAATTAAGTTCGAGTGTCCAAAAGGTAATTTGAATATTGAAAGTTCGTCGCTCGTTAGTTTTAACATTTCCCGTTCTTACGTTGATGCTTCTTCTCCTATTATTCCAAGAAGTTATCCATTTGTAGACACGATATTATATGGCCGTATCACCAGCCCTAATCATAAAATGATAATTTAGGACACAATTATACTTCATATAATACTTCTAAATTACAATTCTAAACCATAGAATGAACTTTATGGCTTATAGTGCTTATACTGTTGTATGTATGTATGTTTGTATATCGTTTTGTTATTAGGGCTCTGACATTTCATGAAATGTATTTTTTTTTTATTATATTCATATTAATTAAAGATAAAAAAAAGACAAATTTTAATTTAAAACTATAGTAGAAAGTACAGTAAACATCTCTACTTATTTAAGTGTTAGATGAAAAATATTATAGAAATATTTCTTGCATAGTACATTATACAAATTACATAATAATATTATCTATTATATTTATATTATGTAATAACTTTTTTATATCGTGATCAGGAATGAAATACTGATAATCATATGTCAGGTATGAAATCAGTGTGCCCATCTATAGTGATACATTTTACAGAACATGAAAAAAAAACACACTTTAAAAAAAAAATTAAAATATATATTTTTTAATATTTTATTGAAATACTTCAAGAAGGGTGAATGTTTAAAATATTTCAAAGTCACAATGCCATGAGAAATATTTTATGCTCATAACCCAGCTATTTATTATTATACTTAAGAAATCAACTGCGTTACATTATAGAACATATTTTACTTAAAAATAATTCACGTCAATATAAGTTATTTATATATTATTATTATAATACTTCCATTATAATGCATTTTATTTATTACCTATTTAGACTTAAAAGTTAAAGATATTTGTTGGAGAAGACAAATATGAAACTATTATTATAGTGGGCAATATGTACCTAAGTTTATTTCGTTATAAGTTAGGTTTGTTCAATGAATATTTTTTTTGAACCACTGTTAATTAACAATGTTGTCATTGTCTAGTATCTATTATCTAAAACTTAAACGAAAATCTGGGAAGAAATAAAAATATGTTGTTATAATAATATACAGTATTTCAAACAAAAAATAACGAAGGGAAATAATGTCTTCCGTACATAATTATAAACTTAAAATAAAAATAATAATCGCATTGGCTCGTTGGATGGTAATTTGTTTCCTTTAAATTTGTAGTTGCAAAGTTTACACAGATTCGGGTGATAAATTATGTGGAAACGAGATACCGGTCGGGCTGTAAGGGAAAAACGAATCTGTACATCGTTACCATGGAGTTGATTAAATGGCTGCTAGCGTTTACGTAGGAAAAAGAAATTCGAGAACATTGTGGCATATCTTGTTGCGTCTACGGGGGTGTATTTTTTGTATCTACTCGTGGAAATTATATTTTTTCAAAGAGGAAAATTATAATAAATAATATCAAATAATATTGAATAATTCAAATTTATAGGTATTGAATATTTTTATATTTCAACAGACTGGCTTCTAATTAAATTAATATTCAATTTGGTTGTAGGTATTTATATTGATTATTCATAGCAAGGGAAATCCGTTTTGTTCATCATTACGTCTTACCTAATTGGACTTGCATCAGTTTTTTTAGATAGGTACTGAGCGGGTTGATGAATGTATTGATTTTATGATAATCACAGGGGTTTTTATTTGTCTATATAGACAAATAGTAGAAAATATGCTCCTATTTTCAACTCTGGAGGTGGTTTCTGGTAGGAAATTGGGTCTAGTTTATATTAAAAGGTCTGAATTCTCAATATCTACTTTTAGTAATAGGGAATTGGAAAATCATAAAAAGAAAGAAGAAAACGGGAAATTTTACTCAAAATCAGTTTTTGAGAAAATCAATTTGGTTTTTTATAGTGTAACTCAAAAACAAATAAACTGTGGATACATATTATACATTTTCACAAAATATTGATATTATCATTTTCTATAATAATGTTCAAAATACGTTGACTCTTTTTTGGTATTTTTATAGACATTTCACATTTGATATTTATTTTAGTTTTTGTACTGTAGAAGTAAAAAATTATCAAAGATGCATAGGCACAATGTATTTTTTCCGTTAAATAGAAGTATATACTTATGGGCATGCAGCAAACAGAACCGGTCGTCATTCAACAGAAGGTTTATCTTATATGTGTAGGTGCCGTTTATCCAATTTTCCGAAATTCCATACAATTTTTAAATTATATTTTGTATTTAGTTACTACCAACCTTAATTATAATAATTTTCCACTTATCTACAGCTTGATACCTATTTAAAGGGGATTATACGGTGTATTATATCAATGAATATTACTTCACAGAAAAAACTCCCAAGCCCTGTAAAATAGTAGGATTTCGTGATTTTTTTAGTTTTATTTAAAAGTAGAGAATATTTTTCTGGTTGGATCAGAGGCCGAATTTTAATATTACTTTCAATAGTGGTAGATAAATACGTTTGAAAAAAAAACAAATATTGCGCATCATTCAAATGCATATTATAGTTTTTATAATTACAATAAATAAAAATAAAAATTAACGAAATTCGACTATTTTACAGGGCGTGAGAGTTTTTCCTGTCATACATGTTTTTGTACTAAAAAACCGCATCGGCTCTGACGCCCTTAAGTACTTAATATTTCTGGTCGGATTCTTTCTCACGTCGGTCTTGTACACCAGATTTCATGAATTTACCTACAAGTAAACGGATTTCGTTCGACGGTTGGATGAAATTAATGATCCTTTGACAGCCAACAGAAACGATCTCTAGCTGTGGCCACCGTCAATAGTCTATCTTCTGTTATCTTATCGATTCCAACGATTTGTCATCTGAGTGATTGGATTTTGGTTTGCAGTTCAATGTCGAATATCTCTGCAGAAGATGACTCGACTATAGTCTTCTATTGAGGTACGACAGTAAACCACTCTGCCGAGATAACAGAACGGTACAAGACATAGTCAGCGTTGGCCCGTCACTGCAGGTTCATATTAATTTCGTCAAAAGTTCTTAGTCTGGGTTATACAATATAACAATGCTATAATATTTCCCCTTATTAACACAACTACAGATTTAGTTAGTACGTTTGTGGTTGAACTTATTTTTATTCTTAAAATAAATTACTTTCAACTTATAAATCAATTTACAACTTATAAAATTAAATCAACTAGTAGGTACAAAGATTTAAATCGAATTTGATTTGACGAACATTAAGCTTGGGTGTGTGTGTGTGTAATTATATATATGTGTGAGTATCGTATCGGAACAGACGGTGTGGATGACACTTTTATGATGGCGTAGACATTGGATGGTACAATTTTCTAAAAAAAACTATTCGTTCAGACTAGACTGGACGATGTGACCCGTGTAGGTGTTCAAAATTGTTTTTCACCGTCAAATCTAATGAAAACGCCATATTATTATATAATAATAATAACAATGCACAACGTTCCGGTGATGATTTTGCTGGGTTGACGAAGTTTGCTGCGTGCAACGCGTGTGTGAAAATGGCTTTCGCGAGATCATTATTACTCACATGATATCATTATTATGTCTAAATAATAATATTAATGACGTGACACACTGACACGTATATATTATTATAACCTATAGGTATACATTTTGGTGCATGCGGCGATTCGAGGCATAGCGATCATCAGTTTGGGGTACGTTTCCGCCAAGGGGATGAGCATCAGCTACTTGAGCGAAATTGTCATTATTCAAAACGCCGCAGTCGGACACTTGAGAATATTGCAAACGTATATTATTATTATTATTATTATTATTATTATGGTGGTAGTGGCGATGGTGGGCGGGCCCGAGAAGGAATAATTAATTACGTCCACAGCCGCATAATCGTTATTATCGCTTTGTGGCTCAGCCTATATATGTATTATATACCTACCTATTAAATATATTAAATTAATATGCGGTCAAAGTAGTCATTATATTATAAGTGCCCAAAACCCTCCTCCTGTCGATTCGTATACATATTCATTATAAATTATAACCATAATCCATCATATTATAGATCCACTCGTGGTCTGATATTAATTTTAAATTGATGTGCCAAGTGATTACAACGATGTGGTTTCTTACAATTTAATAATAATATACTGCTTAATAGTAGGTAGTTATCATACTCGTTTTAAATGTGTTGAATTATCAAATGTGTTTTTTAAAGATAATAATATCGAAGTCTGTTCTGGCTTACTATAAAATTAGCGGTTGAAATTAAGACATGCAAGGAGCTCTGTCCCCTACTTTTGAATTCTAACTCGGTCAGTAACTCCGCTTAAAAAAGTGTCTACTTTAATATTTAACGGTTCGTTCAAAAGGTACACTGGTACGCTTAAGCGTAGTTGAATCAAAATAATTTCACGTTTATAAATAGTTGTGTTTATTTTTTAAATATTATTATTGTCTTATAAAGTTATTACCCACTTATATTTTAAAATATTTTTCAGTTTTATGTAAAATATTATTAAACAGAGTAGGTACTTATATGAAGTTAAATTTATTTTATCATATTTATAATTGTTGTATACTCAATTTTCAGCGGTATACTTACTTCTGCCTGTTCTTGAAAATCTAAAAATATTATGGTTTAAGTTATGTTCTCATGAATATATAATAATGTTTTACTATTTTTTTCAACCATTATTTTAACCAATAGTTAATTATTTTCAAATGGGATTCAAACAATACTTAGCATGATATTGTAGATACTCCAAAATTAACTGTAAACAATATTATAACCTTTTTATTTAAATAAAAAAAATAGAAAATTAAAATTAAAATTACTGGTTTATGACTGGATCGTTGGCTTACCCGCATACGACCGTGGCACACATAGCTACCGAATCCCGGCAGAAGAGAGAATACGTTTCCCCGCGTCATCGATAAAGTAGAATTTTACTACATACCTAGTCAAATGATAATTTTGTGGTCACAGAAAATTTGATCAAGTGGGCCTGTAGTATCAATAACTTATTTTGTTAAAATGGAAAAATCTAACGTAACTTGTGTCTTAAATCATAAATAATAAAGTATTTTGATAATTTAATAAAATTTTTGTTTTACTGCGGTTACGGTTATATGATATGACGTATAAGCATAATCTTATTTATTACAATTAGATATTTAAAACTTTCCTTGCAACAATTGTTATTTTCAATACTAAACAGTATTACCCAATATATACAAGGACTCTCTCCTGCCACCAGTTGCGACACGGCGATAAAATGTTTAATAAATGAAATGTTTAATCATTACACGAATGGAACGTGAAAAATAATATTATAGAGATCACACTATCACTGTTGTACCCCTTGCCTTATTGTGCCACTTTGAGCTCTGTATCAAATTTATATTGTATAGATCAATACACGTTTGTATATAATATTCGCTCTATAGAAATCACTAACCTAACCTAATTTCTGAAACAAGCAATGATATACGTTTTATATGGGCCCCCGGGACATCTCTATGTAGAAGGTAATGAAAAAGCTGACTGCAGAGCGGCTCGTAACTCAATCACTAACACACGTATTAAAGTACTCCCTCACTCGTAGTCAGCTGTAACATTCGCCATCATAATTTGACGGTATATTCTATCAGCTAACATACGTGATACCGTGAATACGACTCAAGGCAATTGCTGATAAAAACGGAAAACCACCGAACACTATCCAAAGTACTTCAATATTGGAAAGACAGAGTTAAAATTATTATTTTAACCCTGCCATTGCATATTAGTCGATCCCATAATAATATGAATCAATCAGAACAAGAATGATACATTGCTAAAAAAAGCCACCCTAGTTGTTTTATATAACATAAACTCATAATATTAAATTAATTATAACTACTGGTTCAATTTAAAATTTATTTATTTATTTTGCCACGAATTGTATTAATCTTGGTATATTTTATAAGTATATATACTGAGTATACTCATAGTTATCTTGCTCAGGTGCTTTATACTAAAATGCTTTGTACCTATCATAAAAAATAATGTACAAAACAAATTGTATAAGCATATCTTTTAATTTACCATTGGCAACAATAGGTATTGTTAATTATCAATATTATCATTGTTTCAAATAACAAATTTATATAATTTATAGGTACATGCGGCACGTGGCCCAAACTGTTGGCTTGCAATGTAGGTATAGTCATACCTATACTATCGATTTTGATGTTGTAGAACGTATAAACGTTAATTTCTAGTTAATAAATATACATAGTTTTACACTTAGCCACACCATTAAAGACGAAGTAAAATCAGCTAATGGTGTGATTAGTTATATCCCGGTTTACGCAAACATACGTGGTTAACGTTTCGCCACAAGGATGATCGGTAGACGTATTGTTGTGACTTATATAAACAAATGTAATTATTCAAAATGGTTTAAGTAGACGGAGTACTAAAATAAATTGTAAACGTAACGGATGTGGTGGCGGTGGTTCATATAATGGCTATTCGCTTTGTGGCCCAGCTATGTAGGTAGGTGCGGCGGCACTCCTTTCCATAATGTGTATAGTATTATTTAATAGCCCTATAGATATCCACTCGCGGTCGGATAAACTCATTTAAATCCTTTAGAAACCTTTACACATCATGTAATTGCATAATATTATAATAATATAGATGTATGTGATACTGTAGGTATAAGTCATTTTCCAGGTAAACTAATGTATTTTTTTTATTACATACTTTTAGGCGATTCTATTAATAATATACGTTAAAAAAATATATAATTTAAGCGTTCTACAGTTTTTAAGTTTTTTTTTTTTACTTTTTTAAACGCAACATATTGTTTACATTTCCAATTAATTTGTTTCCTGAAAATGTCGATAGGTACCTACATTAAAGCCGATTATTGAATCAGTATGGATAGTCAATTATAATTGTATTATTTACTTATTTTACGTCAAAGCACGTAAAATAATACTATATAGGTATACCAGTTAATGAGGTATATTATAGAGCACATCGCCGTGCCTATATATATATATATATATATATATCGTTACAACCACTTCTTTTCCAACTACTACCGCTACTACAGTTATGTACATTGCTGTATTTCGCAGCAATAACAACAATCCATATAATATCTGTCTCTCTGACTCTCTCTATCTCTCTCTCTCTCTATCTATCTAACGCTCGCACTAAATATACGACGGGGAGGATTTTATATATGCGCGTATATCGAATGAGTTATTGTTTTATCAGTCGGTTATGAACTACCCTCTCGTTTTTATAACACATATACACATCGAGTACGTATGTATATAATATCGTTATACGTATACCCATGTTCATACGAACTCACGTTTATTAGGTCGTCTCGAATATCGTCGCGTTGTGATTTTTATTGAGCGCCATCCCGTTTATTGTAGATTCGTGTGTATTTATATATAATAATGTAATATATGTTATTGTTATAGAGCGCGCGAGAATTCGTCTTTTATTTTTATTCGTTTCCACCCACCCTCTAGCCCACCCCTCTCTGTACCGTAATCGATTTTTTTGCGTTTCGTCGTTTGCGTTTGATTTTCGTTGACGCACGCCTAATAATATCATAGGCAACTGGGGAATGGTACAACATATTGTACAGGGTGATTCGCCTGCAATAACATGCTAGCCTCATTTTTTCTTTTATAACATAAATTCGCTCGAATTCTGATTTAAAAAATTTTAGCTCAGGACCATCTTTTGAAACGTTTGAATTTTTTTATTCCATTTAAAGAGCGTGGTGAAACAACTTCTTTTTTTCAAATGAGAACTATCCTTTTTTACTGTCCGTTGTTAAATAGAAGGTTTTTTTTTTAAATATTGACTTCATGAAGTGCTATTATTAAATATCTTCTTTAATCAAGCCAACCATGACCTATTATGTATCCCTCCATTGTGCTTATTTTAAATATTTATTTTATACAGATTGTACAAACTAAATAAATATGACAAAAAAAAAAAAAAATATTGACTTAAAATAATATATTCACGTGAAACTACAGAAACCACAGAAAATACAATTTAGTATGAATATTACTAGTTGATTCATTACTGAAAGCACTAACCGAAAAAAATTGAAAATATTTTCAATAAAAAATCTGTAAATGTACAGTCGCTAATTAGTTATTAAATGCCGTGACATATTATTTTTGAAATTTACCTAGACTGCTTATATTATATTATTATAGTACCTACCTATACACTATACAGGCTACTATCTTCATACTATATATATTATATAATATATATGCACGCACAATATTATATTCATCTTCCACTTATCAAATAGGTTGAAAAATATTAATTTATTTTGGAGCCGTTGCATCATCTCGGACTTTTCAATTTCGTTCTTTTACGTATTTAAGTACCGTGATCTCCACACCACTGTCTATAGGTACATCGTATTCACTCAAATACTTAACAATACAAAAATAATAACATTGTGTACTCCTACTAATGAGTGTTACCACACACTAAACGTACTGTGTACTCAAACGCAGCTAAAGATGAAATAATTCAACCGTATGTATAATAATATAAACGTACGCTTCAGGTAACGTTATCTATATAGACATAAGACAGTGCATCTATCAGTGCGATAGTGTTTGCAACAACTATAATATTTTAACAACTGATGTAACACTGTCTGCGACGTATTCACATGAATATTACAATATTATCTTAGAACATTGTTCACGCTCAAATGCGGTTATTAAGTTATTAGGGTTATACAATTCTAAGACTATAATCGACAAATCATATATTATGATATAATACAATATGATATTAGGTGTACTTAATATATGGAGTAACGCCAATTTGTTGAATCACTGTCTGCACATCAGTGGCGTCATTTCAGTTTTCAATAGAGGGGGGGCAAAGGTTTTGACCGGGCTCGAAAGGGTAAAAAAAACTGCTCGCCTCGATCGCAACCACATATTAACTGCTTACATTTTTTGATGGTACCCTTTTTAATTTTTTA
>NC_042495.1:41273842-41279690 GCF_005508785.2 Acyrthosiphon pisum | reverse complement strand
AGAACGAACTTTTTTTTCATTTTTGTGTTTCCCATAACGTATAATATTCTTTCCCTGAAATTATAATAAAATAATTTCACAAAACACTTTAAAATATTGTCAGTGTCAACGTGAACCACTGTCATCATTATTTAAGTCGATCTCGATTAGACTAGGTATATGTCAATTTCCATTCGGTTTTCAGAGTCCTAATCGCATAATTAGATCGACCGTTAAAAATAGAAAAAGACTAAATTCCAACGTTGCGTGCACGATACACAGAAATGGAAAATCACCGCTTCCAATCCTTTTAATGGTAATATTCGCCTTTGTTTTTGAAACTACGATACTAACAAAATGTATTGATTGTTTCGGATAGGTACTATAATAATAATGATGAAAAAAAAAACATTTTTCGCAAAAATACACATACGCACAATAAACTACAAAACGAATTCGTTTTTGTGGGGAAAAAGAATAGAAATTAGGAACTGAAATTTTTCAGTTGCTAAACAATGCGCAGCCCATTGTCATCGTTCAGCGTAAGTAATGGTATCGTTTAGAATGATTATAAACCAGCGGAGTAGAATGGAATGTAATAAATGAATCGTGGTTATCCGATGTTCGTGCTAGATGATCTATACCTAGGTATATACCCGAAATGGACACAACTCACAGAAAACACAAGTATTGACGGATCCTTATTCACCCTAATAGTTAGTATATTATGGGCATTCCGTCAATAAAGTACGCATAGACTGTATGCATAATATCCTGCCGACTTGTTATCGTATTTACAGCCTGCACATATTATAGATATTATTATATTATATTATACCGTAAAGGCACTGTGTGGTTTTAATAACCATGGACACGCGTTTATCATGACTCGACCCAACAGAAACGATATTATATTGCTATAAACACTTTAACACTTACCATCTAAATAAATATTTACCAATGTTAAATATGCCGAGTATTCGCCCCCTAATATCATACACAATTATCATGGCACACCGTATGCAATATTCAGTGGTGGATTCTATAATAATTCTGTTTAATTGGGTTACATAAAAAAAATATATATCTATATTTTTTTAACTGTTTATCTAAGTCGTAGCGTTATTAAAATTATTATATTTTTTTTTCAGCGTAAATATTTTACTAACTATAAATAACTATTATACTTTAATAAACGATGTTATGATATATACATATATTTTTTTTAATTTCAACTAACACAATATTTGCCCACTTCTGTTTTTATTTTTTTTTTTTGTCTCATTTTATAAGACTCCACGTCACACCCCGTCTACATTCACTTTGTAAAACTTCCCACTCATTGGCGAAAACCAGGGGCAAAACTAATTATTACTGATAAGGAACACCCGGGGTCTGCAGATATTAATTAACCGACCGACAGTTCGCAATTTAATTAATTTTAAAAACACGAGATAACGATATATTATTATGGAACAATGAAAGCCAAAAATGAGCAATATTCCAAAACCGGGTTAATGGGTTGTTTTTGTGGCGGAATGGAAATGGTATGCTATTAAGGCTTTCTATAATGGCGTTTAACGATGAAAAAAATATATTATACGTAATAATCATAATAATAACGAATAGAAGTTTATTTCAGGGATATTTCACAAAAACCTTTTTAGAATCTGGTGTTACACGTGCATTGTTATTTTCTATTTTCGACTAATCGGCATCGCGCATTAATTCTCAGTAATTAATTTTTTTTCCATACGATACTAATTTCTATAAGCGTTATTGCACAATCAACGAGTTATATCGTTCAATGTTATTATATTATAATGCTCCCCGTAAAGGTTGTTAGTAAGTTTCGTGTTTTTTTTTTTCATTATGGGTGTACAATAATTGTAGACAAAACCCACGGCATACAACTGAACAAAGTTTATTTCAAACGGATCGCAGGTAGGTACCTATATTATAGGTATCCGAAACTGTGGTAAGGTCCGTATGGGTTGGAAGCGGGTAGTGCTTGTGACCTTTGAAACGAGCCCGGCCAGTATTCATAAAATTACAACATTCACTTCGACTGCCCACTAGAGGTTTGGCAAAAACAACAAATTATTTCGAGTTTCGGTTCTATCCCACAAGTGTATCTGTGTCTGTGTGTGTGCGCACGCACGCAAGAGCGTGATAGATGAGCGAGTCCTGAAATATTTATTTTGCGGATTCTACACGGTCAACACGGTCACCGCACTATATAATAGTGGACCATATACCCATTTGTAGTTGGTAATGATAAAAACGAACCCTCGATCGCGTGTGTGTGTGCGCGTGTGCGTACTCGTGGAGCTAAAAGAAACTGTAGAAGGGATTACCGCATACTAGACCCGGGTGTGTAAAGATACACAAGGGAAGATTGGTAAATATTCCGACCGTTTTGTGTGTAGTCCGGCAGCGTTCACAATATCGTTTTGTTCGACATTATAATATCCTGACCGTCGTACCGAACATTTTCAATACTCTATATTCCCTCCTAGGTACGTCTGAACTAAATTATTAATGCTAATAGTATATTATTACAAAAACACGTTTGCATAATAATAATATGATACCCATGTTGTGCGTGACAGTTTAATATTGTTATAACAATAATTTCATCATAAAAACAGCTTTTTTTTCATTTTAAGTACTCTATAATAATGTTCAGTATATATACCTATAGGTACCTAAACACTGTAGTACTGTTTTATACAATACAATATTATATAATTCATTACTATTTACCTACACGTATTCATTTGAAATCATTACATAATAATTATAAACTTCGAGTTTAACGGCTTTAAAAGGGTTTTGATTTACGTTGTTAATTAATATTCTGGCTTTTATGAAATCTTTATTGGACTTACTATTCAACGAAAAGCATTTAAATTGTATTATTTTGGCTTCGTATTATTGTTATTTAAATTACAACACTGTTACCAAGACGGTAACAGTTGAATTTGTTAACACGTTTTAGCTATTATTAATATTATACCTATTATACACAATATTACACTTTCCTCGATCGTTATATACACAACCTACGTAGGTAATTCAAAGGTCAAAACCACTATATTATTATATATTACCGTGATATAACTAACCGTCCAGTAACTTATATTGTATAATATAATATATATTTCTGTTTTTTTAAATATAACTATGGATTTACTCTGAAAGAGTTTAAAAATAAAAATGTATACTTGTACAGAAAACATTCATTAAAAAAATATATAGTCAGTACCACGATTAAGGATAATGGATAAATGGATTTCGCTTAATGTGGACACGTTGGGATCAAACTCGTTTGCCCAGATTAAGTGGTTGGCCATATAATCCGAAATTCGTTAGTTAGTATCCATTTGAATTGGGACCAAACCAAACCATTTAGCCCATTAACAGGTGTCCACATGAGCTGGAATGCACTGTGTACAAGTCCGCCATTACTAGTAGGCGCGGTCTAAGATAGACAATAGTATCTAATATGGTTGACCAACGATCACGATTAAACAATTTCGTATTCGCCGGTCACAGACATAAACAAATAAACGAACCTTTTAATTACAATAAGCTTTTTTATTAAAACGTTGATGTTCAGTGGCGATCGAGTCACACAATCACCACCTGGCTTTAACACTGGTGGCCAGTGGTAATCGAGTCACACAATCACCACTCACTGACCCCTTTTCTTTCTTAACATGTTCCTTATATCTTAAACTTAAAATCGAATAATTATCGAATAATATCAATTTTCCTATGATTAAATTATACTTAATTGTTATTATATTACATTATTGTTGTCTTAACCCAGTTACATGTAATTAATATGTTTAATGTTTATAGGATTTGAATTGTTGTGGTATTTTATACTTGTTACCTATAATATTGTTTTCTTAACCTAATTTTTATGTACTAACATTTCTTGTTACTACATCCTTTCAACTTATATCTGTATTAAACGCTTAATACAACAACATATACTGGATACACAATACTAGTGGTAAAAAAATTGCCCTACCCGATTAGTCATGAAAAAGCATTTAGAATTAAACTTAGCGCTCCTGGTGGAAAAAAAACTTCAAAGTTAGTTAAAGTAGTTATAGTATCTAATATCTTTATAATATTATAGCTTTATCTATAATCGTGATAATATTGAATATGCAATAAGCCAATAACCACGGTTGAAAGTAAGCAACCTTGATAATAACTGATAGTTATCGTAATATTCCGCTAGAAGCTCTAAACATTTTAACTCTACATTCATTTGAGAGCCTAAACGGAACATAAAGGAAGGAGCCACAAATTCATATTATTTTACATAATATCAGTTGTGTAACCAGTATAATATCTTTAATCGTGGTCGGTGCTTATACTTAGTTGCTACAACTTGTTAGATGATTAGCTCATCCGTGGTTAGGTTAGGTTTGAATATATAAATATTTTACGCATGTCTATTGAAATGTACATAATATATGCATATGACAAAAATAAAAATATCTCATAAATGAGAAAGAATAAAGTTCTTATTATTAAAAAATAAAACGTATTTTTCTGCAACTTGGATCGTTTCCTAGTATGAAGTACGTTTTGTAAAACCTAATATGGTACAAGAATTCAATCTATTCTCTTATTGTACCTATCATATTGTTATAACGAATTCGAGAGTGAATGGTAAAAACATACGAGATTCGATTATAACGTTTTCTTTTTATAAATTTTTTAAAAAAAATAATAGGAACTGATCGAAAGGCTTTATGAGCATAAAAGGCATACGAATATTGTATAAGAATCGAAATTCATTACAATATCCAGTTTTAGCTATTTGATGATTATGGCTGATGTGTTGGGCTTAGGAATTCGGGTAGACACTATACATATGAGGCATGTGTTCGCTTTCTTGCCAAAGTCGATAGTACCTACCTAGGTTGTAATTTATTTTCTACACCCTACGACTAACATATTATAATCACAGTTTACCACGTTGTCAAAAGTTATACTATGTACCACAGTCTTTTTATAATACCGAGTATTGAATTTATTTGAAATACAAATGTATAATCTACTCACGAGCGACGAGCCACCGCCGATGCACTTACGACTTCTCTTTGCTTTTAGCCTCCGTATTCTACAAGGATTGCTGCAGAACCCCTCTAACCAAGGGCACATGTTAAATTATCTACTTAATATAAATAATAGTTTATAGTTATTAATTCGTTATCGAGTGTCGTCACTTTTTTCATATTTTATTGGCACGTACACACAAGCACACGCACACAACTATCATTGATTTACCGTCAACGGTGGCGTTCACAGGGTGAGAATGTGAGATTATAATTTATAATAATATCGTACCCTCAAGTCTGGGAAACTTTTGAGGTGTTTCGAAATTCTAATTTCAGTGCGTGACAGTAGAAACGAATAACAGGTACGCACAACGCTACACCTCGATACCTAATTAGATTAAATACCATCCGTATTGTATAATATTGTAAGGAAGTACACAAATAACACCGAAGTAACGTGTGCTGGTTGGCGTGTCTGCTTAGAGTCATCGGAGGCAAGAAATGTGTGTGTTTGTGTGTGTATAGGTGTGTTTACCCTGCCCACGTAAAAACATTACCTTACCACACGCTCAAAAAAAAAAAATTCTGGATAAGAGTGATCCAGATAATAATATATTGTTTGCAGTTTTCAGCTGACCCAACGCAGATACTATGTGAATACCAAAGATAATCGTCGACGCGTAATAGTATTCGTATAAACTACGTTTTCCAAGCCCTAAGGTGTTAGTCGACGACAAAGTTATTATTGCGATGAATATAACTTATAAGTAAAGACCGGATTT
>NC_042495.1:41262278-41273586 GCF_005508785.2 Acyrthosiphon pisum | reverse complement strand
GATAGAAAAAAAAGTAAATTGTAAATATTCAAAAAAAAAAAATTTTCTGGGTAGGTACCGTAATATTAAAATTAAAAATAAATAGAAATTTTTTCTCACAATTTACGAAATATTCCAAAATATGCTAAATGGGTTAAATATTCTCTAACCCATGAAATATTCTCAAATATGCAAAAAAAAACTTTTTTCTACGCATTCAGAATTGAACGAATCGTCCACAGTTTTTACTCTCATAAGACTGCATAGACCCAGTAACGATATGTAAAAACATATAAATCCGGTCTTTACTTATAAGTATCGAAAAGAATGATCAGCTGACTCACTCAACTTCAATCACTCGGATTTAAAGTAAATACAGTATTATAGTGTACAGTGAACATTATTAAAATTGTACATTTGAAAGGATTTGAAAAAGGGCATAAGTGTGACTCAGTGAAAACCTGTGTGTATTAAAGTGATAACAATTATTATTACAGGTCGTTTATTTATATTATGTTTGAACATTTTGATGCTCATAAAATTGTTTTTATTTATTTAATTTATTCATTTTGTATAATTAGAAAAATGTATAGTTTATTAATCACTTGAAAATTACCTTCGTTTTAATAACTACATTTATTTGTTTTCATAAACAAATCGATATTTTAGAAATACTGTTGAATATAATATCATAAACTTAATTCTTCACTACCTTACTACGGTATATATAACTATTGAATTAAGAACGTAGATCTTCGTAGGTTTAAAAACGTGCTTAGTATATAATACTATAGTCTATATAACATGATCGTGACTTAAAAAATACATAAAATACCTTGTACCTATTATAGTTGTACACTTTATACTTCTAATAATGTATATGATAACATAATAATATTTTATACTATGTTGCAATAAACAAAAAAATTAAACATTGGTATTTAAAAGGCACTTATTAAAAATTAAGTGATGTAAATATACATTAATCACAAAATATTTCCATGGACAACTACTTCTGAACTTTTGTGTGAGTGTTTGTACTACAATATGAGTCACCATTAAACGTCAATCCACCAGTGCATCGTCTTCGAATAGTAAAATATGTATTATAATATAATATGAAGCAAACGACACCACATAGAGGAGTACTAGAACTATAGACAGTATTAAAAAAAAAGAAAATAATAAAAAATCAATTCCATAAAAATAATAATGATAATTGAAATTTAACATGTATTTGATAAGAATTTGGTCATATCATATTGTATTAAAATATAATGTTAGTCGAAAATGGTGAAAATATTTTTGAAAATTAAAACTGTGTGCTGGTTATACTATAACATTAGTTTCTGTTATTATACCGAAAACAACAATAATATATTTACTTCATAACACTTTTAGTCATTCATTTATTTTATTATTTTAACTGTTTAGTTATTTGTCTTTAATAATATTATTATTAATTGTTTTAATTTTTCTATTTCCCAAGTGATTTTTTTAAGTACTTAGTATTCTTTCATAAAAATTAATTGAGTACATTTGTTTTATAAAGTGTATAAAATGTAATTCCGTTATGTAAAATTTTGGTTTTTTGTATTATAGTTAGCTGTATCAACTATTTTAAAATATGTGGATTAAGACTGAACATCGGAGACACCACAATAACAAAAAACGTGCCATGTGCAATACCTCGTATGACAGTAAATATGACATAATATAATGGGTATGGTACACAAATATTATATTTTAATTTAATGTGCTAAGGTGGGGAGGAAACTAGCACAAGGTCTTATAAATATTTACATTAAAAATTAAAAATTTCTGTCATTTTGACCACCAAAACAATTAAGAATACATTATATTTATTTCCTTTTTTATAAAAAAAGAAAATAATATTATACTTAATATTTTTGTAATATCCGTAAATATTCAGACCCAATTTATTGTAAGCAAGTATTTAATTTTTTTTTTGGAAATACCTACTGATATTAGTGCCTACTAATAATTATATTATAAAGTTTAGTGCGCTATATAAACTCCAGAAGAGCAGCACATAAAATAATATTAATTATTTTACACTAATAAATTTCTATAGAACCTAACTTTGTTTCTCACATTGTTAAGTTTAACAATTATTATTGATTACAGTTTTATCCACATATACCATGCGTACAAAGTATAAACTATTATTAGACACAATGCATTTTTAAAATTTGTATAATTAATATTATATAGATGATTATATAAACTTCAAGAGCAGTGAGTAAAAATTAATGCATTATGGAATATATTATATATTTATATGATATAATAAAATTATGTTTACTAATAGGTAGTCATTGCACGCAAGCAAATTTTGAGCATAATATTAAAGAGAACTATGTTGTATAAAAGGTAAAATTAAAATGGCTCACACAAAATACTTATTAGTTACCTATTACGTGTACACGTGAAATAATATTACACTATATGAATTATGAATACATTAAACAATATTAAACTTCCGATAGCACATTCAAAATATTATAATGATAATTTAGTCATTACTCATTGGTTCCCAACTTAAAAATATCAAAGTGTTGAAACAATACATATTTACTCTCTCTTTGTTCGTACTCGGAACTTTAAATGGATTATTTCACCTTCATTAAGTAATAAGTTTTTATTATATTTTTTTGTCAAGCGCAAAAATTTATCAAAAGCTTATTTTGTATTCTCGTATACTTTGTGTTATTTCTTCTGCGACAAGTGACGTTATTGTTGTTTTTTTTTTATCCAAATATTTTCCTTTGTTTTACTTTTCTGTGACATCTTCTTGGTGAAAACTATAATATATTTATTTTTTTATTTTCTGAGCTCAATCAAACTCACCGAACCATCCTGGTTATGTTTGAAATTACAAAATATGTGATCGTTATACCTCTGACCCTTCTATCTAGACCTACAATATTTGGAGGCCCGATATTATATAACTATTGGATTAATGTTCTGCAGTGCGTACATAACATAATAACAATACAAACAGTTAAATATAATTATAACCTATAAAACAAACAAGGAATTGGTTCAAATGATTTTGGAGTGAGGTATTGCTAATTAATGCTTCCTATAAAAATAATACTCTAAGGCAGTAACAGGGTAATACATAATATACAAAGTCCATTATGGATAAAAGTACCAACTAGATTCGATTTTCATTCATTTGAGCCTTTAGAGTACTTCTTACCATAATGGTGTTCACAGACAAATATAAAATAAAACATCGTTGTAAAACTAATATAGAAATTTATTCCACGATTCACCCAAAATCTAAATAATGTTTTGTAAAACCATTTTTTTTTATTCATCCATAGTCTTTTTTTTACCAACCTCGACAATTTGAATACGGTTTCGATGTTTCGTAAGCCCCTTAAGCGTTTGGGTCCGGATGCCAACCACCCTCTGATCACTCGGTAGTTACGCCACTGGTTACAATCTTTTTTATCAATAAAGAAACATTATACTAGCTGTTATTTGAATCTACGTTTGGGTTCTCCGTGTATATCATTCTTGTTTGCATTGTTGAAATAGCAATGTTTATTACACAATTTCCGGTAAGTTTCGGGGTATGGAATTCATTAAATTTCCCCGAACCAGAAAATGGAACGAATTTATTATAAATCCTTTTCTATTGTTATCGTAAGTTTTGGTAGTGATTCGAATATAATATATATTATACGTTTATTATAATACGCCATGCATTGAGGAAATAATTATCAAACTATTATTAGTAACCAATATTGTTATATAACGAACCTATAGTAATAACACCTGTATAATTTCGATTGTTTCATTCAATGTATAAATTTAGTTTTATTAAATTAATATTTTCAGAAGAACAAAATCAATAGTTCGTTCTCTTTTATAATACATACATGCTGATCCCGTTCACTTCATTGTCCATAAAAATGCCAACTCTATATGAATAATAATTTTATATTATAATAGCTTTAAAACCCATGGCAACCATTTATAAACAAAAATTGCCATCGGAAATCTCAAAGTCCCTGTTTGAGCGCCACCTGGGGTTGGTCTTTAAATTAACTTATCTTATGCGCAGAGGTCTAATCTATCTCTGTACCAAATTTCATCAACATCGGTCCAGTCGTTTAGGAATGCATAAATGACACACAGACAAGCAGACAGACAGACAAACATTCATTTATATATATATATATATTATATATATAAGATTTTCTAAGCGTGATACAATATTATATATTTTATATTATCATTTAAATGTTTTATATTCACCTGCTGTTACATCAAATCAAAACATACTGTTTACCTTCTGAAAACTTATACCAGATTGCATAGATAATATTTGGTAATGAGCTAAAAGTCTATATTACCATGCTATTTCTTCATAATATGTCTGAATAATCCATTAATAAGAATTTTCGTGAATCATTAAATTAATCAATTTTTTATGCAATATAATATATCGGTTCTTAAGGTGGGCAAAATGGGTATCGCTCTGCTGTACATTACAAGTGGGTCACTATAATTAATAGTGTTTTTCTATCTTTGGATTTAAAAGTTTAACATTTTATACATTTTTAACTACAAAATCATTTTAAATTTTAAATTTTGTAATATGTAATATTTAGACTTAAATATAAACACGGGATAACTAATAAATGGTGGACCATACTGAGTGTGGGGTGATCCAATATATATACACATTAGGCATATACTTACGCTCCCTCATACACCACACACGACACATGCAAAACATAAATTATATTCAACACCTCTCCGACCAGCCGTTTAGTAAAAACCGACTGTCAATTATCAACGGCGCCAGATGACACCACATTATAACTCATAATAAACTTCAAGACCCCGACGACAAATTTCCGATGTAGACGTAGGGACATCATAACACAATAAATTACCAGCGGCACCTTTGTCATACCACTGAAGACAGAGAGTCATAAACACATCAATACGTAAACGCAGACATCGATGCTACAGAAGAAGGGATCACACCAAAGTCACATTTTATAAGGATTAAGGACCATATACGTGATCGACTCACCGAACAATTTTTTCACAAGACCATCGGATGCACAACGCCCACGCCAGTCAGCGTCACGATACACCTTCTTTGCTGTTCAGAGGAGTATCCACCTACATCAATTCAGACGTATATGTATATTGAATCATTTTCAACATTCGGTATGACCACACAATTAATTATCCCTTATTACACACCAAATGCACTTAGTTTCTTCTTTTGATTTATCTATCTAACTACTCCCCTACTATACAACCATTGTGACTATTGTCGTGTAATAGCGTGCTACTAAAATTTAATTTTATTAGATCATAATCACATTAATTTATTTAGAATACATAAGCATAAGTTTAAGTGCTCCATAACTTAAATTATATTCGGTTAGCCGTCGACTGTGTACGATTGCTGCGAGTGTAGGGATTTCTATGAGCAAAACCTAGTTTATAAGATAATCATAAGTATCGCATAATTACATTAATTTATTTAGAATACATAAGCATAATTTTAAGTGCTCCATAACTTAAATTACATTTGGTTGTCCGTCGACTGTGTACGATTGCTGCGAGTGTAGGGATTTCTATGAGCAAAACCTAATTTATAATATTATCATAAGCATTGCATGATTATAGTTGTTAGATCGCAATTACATCTATTTAATTAGGATACACTTGCATAACTTTAAGTGCTCGATAACTTAAATTACATTCGGTTAGCCGTCGACTGTGTACGATTGCTGTGAATGTAGGGACTTTTAAGAGCATACGATAATAGTCACAATCACAATAGTTAAAATACGGGTTCTTATTACCGTACACAAGTGCCATACGGGGCTCTAGAAAGGAGCGTTACACACATAATATATTGTAAGCCTTGCGAATCAAAATACATATATTGTCGCCGTGATACCGACCGTCGAACACTACCCCGGAGAAATACAAACCAGATGCAGAGAATTATTACAAACACCGTCGCATAAGGTCAGTGACCAAGTATATATACATGTATAATATAGACTATCCAAGTAACATTAGGTAGGTATAATACAGTAGTAGGACGATTTTACGCATACTTCCTTCAAGAAAATACAAATTCACAATTTTTCAACACACACACACATACGTACATTTGCTTACAGTCACTCTTAAATCAACACCTGTACACAAACACATATCGACTCGTCGAGGGATATTAGGTCGTATAATGGGCCATTGAATAGTCGTCTCTACAAAAGACATCAGCAACCGGTACTACCAGCTGCGTCCCTTCGTTTATTGAAATAGGTCGTCAACCCCGCGTGTTTATCTTACACCACGTATTTTCTTGCACATCGTTGTTGACAATCATTACTTCACCCAACCACCATTCTTCCCCTTCAAGCCATAATTTCTCCTACTACAATTTGATAAATTTTGTCAAAAATTGAAATTTAAATGGTTATAAAAAAACTAAGACTATGTATTTTTAATATTTTTCAACTGCTGTTGTATCAATATATCAGGAGTCTTGTGTTTAATTTTAAAGCTTTTTAACCCAACGAGGCAACGAATGAATTCTATTAATATTTATAGAAAAAAAACCTAAAATAATTGAAAATTTAAAATGTCCGTAAACAATTCGAAATAAGTTAATTATTTTGAAAATTGTATCAAATATAGACATTGAAAAAATAAACATTTTGTATAAATTTAAAGTGTCTACGGTTATTTGTTTTTGAATAACTACAAAATAAGAAAATCGCTACATGAGAAGTCGGGTGAATATCCAATGTTGCGTAAATTTGAACTTCGAACGCTGCTCATAAAAATTTAATTTGACTTTTCGGGAAAAATTTTTTTTGATTAAGGTAAACATATGAGGTAAACATAATTATTGATGAGAAATCTTGTATTACATTTTCAATCTAAGTTTTAAAAAGAAAAATGCTTATGAATTTCTAATTCAAAATAAATTGCACAACTTCATATTTTTACTATTTTGTCAAAATTTGAACTTTAAATGATTTAAAAAAATTGTGACTATGTATTTTAATATATTTCCACTGTCATTGTCACAAAATATTAGGAGCCTTGTATAAATTTTCAAGTTTTTTGACCCAACGAATAAAATTTTATCGACATCTCTATAAAAAATTAGCTAAATAATTGAAAACTTAAAAAGTCTGTAAACAGCTCAAAACAAGTCAATATATTTTGATAATTTTACGGTATATAGAAAATGCTAATATAAACCTTGAGTAAAAATTGAATGCGTCTATGGTAATTTGTTTTAGAATTACCCCAAAAACCAAAACCAATTTTCGTAAAAATTCCAGGTTTTCCTTAATTTTTTTTTTTTGTTAGTTTAGTTAGCACATTTGAAAACTACGAGAATTTTAAATTTTGATCACCAACTAGATTCACTTTCCCATTGAACAAGATACTGAAGTTGAATATCGAAGCATTATTTTGACTACTTATCATGTACACAGACACAAAATAAAAATAATACACAAATCATTGTAAAATTATAATATCGCTCCTCTCTGAATCTAAAACTATTTTTTTACATTAGATTATGAATGCATATTATAATAACTAAATTACAGTTAACTTGATGTTTCAAATTTAAATATATTATTATTATTTTAAATAATAATGTGTTTTAATATTTTATTTTATTATATTATTATGACGTTCATAATTATTTTAATTTTAACTTCATAAATAAATAAAATTGTCAAATAACATTTAATACGAGTCATTAGATGAATATAAAGATTTTAAATAGTAATATTTTATCTTATAATGTTGTCTGAATAAGCACATACAATAATATGTTTCTGATATAAATCCAAAGCTATTTGATTCCGCAAAGTCTGTTGGCACCATATTTTTTATTAATGCGACCTATACAGAAAATTCTGTATTCTGTTTCGATAGGTAGCATTTGGACTAGTAGGATTTCAGATGGAGGCTAATACAATTATATAGGTAACATAAATGTATAAATTATGGCTCACATAACACATTATATATTTCACTATTTCACCACCAAAACCAACTATAAAATAGGATTATACCTGCAAAAAATGGATAAAAAAAAAGGTTTACATGATTTTTTTTATGGGCTTGATATTTTTTACTGGGTGTTAAAAATTTATAACCACGGTGGTCTGAAATAACTCAATACACCACTGTTTGTTACAACTGAATGTGCATATTTTTATATTATTATAAGAATAAACATTTACCCATTTTCTATACTTTTCAAGTAGGTACCTGTACATTATTATTTTTATTACTATTATTATTAATATAAGTATATGTACGAGATATTTTACCATAGTAATTTTTTTCTCTGAACAATTTAATGGTCAGTTTCTACGAGATTTATATTTTTTTTACTTATATACCGATGTTCATATTTAATAATGTTTCATCTTGTTAAAATTGATAACATAGTATATTATAGTGGACGCAAAAAATCAATTTAAATAAATTGTATATACAGTTACCCAATTATTTATTAATATTATTTTGCATTCCGGTTTTGAATACAATAACAATATAAAATAATGGAAATCGGGGTCGCTAAAAATCATTTCCTCTCAAAGAAAATGTCTTATGCACGAAAGTAAAATAAAATTCATATTCGTTGCACGATAAGATTTGCTTAGTCGTTGTTTATATTTCCCTTTACGCGCCATTAACATAATGCATGATTAACCAAAAGTCGAACTTAAAGAAAAAAATCTAGACTTTATAGCCTGAACCGTAACGGGAGAAATTATTATTACAATATCTTTTACCCTGTAATTTTTTTTTTGATTCCACTCTTTTTACATCGCAATATTTTAATATCTTAAGACATTGTTTATTATTAGTAATGCTTTTAGATCACAACAATTAGTTATATTTTTTCACCACCCAACATTTTGTCATGCACTGTTGGAGTACATTAACATCATAATTTACTCTATACGTGGAAAAACATATTTCCATAATATTAGGCTACTTATGTAAATATTTAATTATTAATTATTTATATCGTTTCGTTATGTAATCATAATTCCATTACCGTGGTCGTTAGTTTGGTTTCGTCTAAATTGCCCCAGTCTTCAAGTTTAATCAGTGAAAAATCAATAATCGTACATTTATTTTATACGAATACGTTCCATAGTTCTCCCTAATACCATTTGAAATAAAAGCTGGAGCCTTTGTTTCTGACAGCTTATATTTTGCTAACTGAATAACGAATAAAAAATACTGCACCATACCGCTTACCTATGGCTTTTTCATACATTTTATGCATACTTATGGCAATATATTTTATTATAATATATTGTAGGTGGGTACCTATTCGTGTAATTTAATTTTTATCTGAATTCCAAAAGTTACAAGTGCGTGTGAGTCTAGTGAAATATCAAAATATTACTGAGCACCATCTCTATGAAATAAATATAATAATCATGACTGAGCTCCACCAATAGGTACCTATGTAATATGCAAGCATTTTGTCTCATTTTAAAGCTAAACTCCGGGTGATAGGTACTTAGTATCGTAATAATATTATTTTATTTATCGGTGTCAACGTTACTCAAAATTGGTACTTTTTGATTCTAAAATCTGTTTTTTAGTTAGAATATAAGTTCAGATGAACTGCAGATGAACTTGCAGCACAAATAAAATTATCAAATTAATACTGGGGGTACTTTTAATACTCCACTTGAAAATATTGTGAATTTACTACACAGATTTTAAGAATCAAAAATAAATTATGTCTCTCGAATAATTTGTAAATCCGATTTCGAAGGATCATGCAATTATTTACACGAGTACAATATTTTTCATTGTAAAAGTCAATCACTATAATAATATTATTATAACTTTGTACCTACCTATGTATATTAAAAATAAAATAAAACATTTTTAGTAAAACGCTATATTAATGTTGGTCATCTCGAGGGTAAGAAGGACAAAAAAGTAATTAACAAAAATTGTAAAACTTCCGAAGTTCGCGGTAGGTCATGCATATTTAACAGGGTACGCATTATTATAATAGCTTGGTGTCTACCCACTGAAATGTCCATACCATTATATTTACACATTATTTCAAAGTCCTGACTTTAATAGTACCTTCTACTCAAACAATATTTAACATTTTCATATGCGTGTTAGATAATTAATATACATTATGTGTTATTACAGTTTGACAATATATAAAGTATAATATCGTTAATGGTGCAATTTAATGAAATTACATTAATTTGTTTATTTATTTTTCAGAAATAATATTTTATAAGATACTTGCATCGATATTGATACTATTATATTGTTATGTATCCAAATTAAAATAACTTACTCTTTTCTGTAAATGTAATATACTTATATTAGGTAAGTGCAAATTTGAATTTAATTTTTTCTTTGGTAACTGTGTTACAAGTGATATTATATATATTTTTAAAAAAAGATAAAATACAAAATTTCTGAAAACAATATTAGCATAAATATTAATTTCTACGTACATATTATGAATAAAATACATCATAACTAATCTGAAACATACCATATTATAATATTATTGTAATTATAAACTAATAACGAAGATCAATATAGTTATAAGATTTATGGCAATATTTTAAAACTGTGCCTCATATAATGTATACATTTTGGACATTATAATGTAATGACTGCATTTTAAAATAAGTCTGACAATATATAAAATAAGTATAAATAAATAGAGTGATTCGCATTAATAATGCATTTATTAAAACTCTATTTTTTGAATTTTTATGTCCCAGCTATACAAGATATTATTTCAGATACTTAGATTTATTATTTAATGAGTGTCATTTTGTGCTTAATTCAATCATATTTTTTTTAAAGGAGAGCCACTCTTTTTAAATTTTAATCATTCAGCACGTGATTTTTTTAAAAATTTTAATCTATCTGAATCAAAATGCATTTTCTGAATTATTAAACTTTATGTATTAAGGTTAATAATCCTTAATAATGGGTTTATATAAAATATAGATTTAATAATGAGTCCAGTGCTTATACTCAGAACATTTTTTTACAGAAAAGGTGGTTTTCATTAAAAAAAAAAAATGTGGTGATTGTGTCGCATAAACGTCACACGCTATTCGATATTTTCCACTTCGAAGAAAATTTGATGATGTTAATGTTGTTTAGTTGTTAGTTTTTACTTTTTTTAATAAATAATGGATATTAAATACGTTTAATTTTATTTTTTTTTCAATAAACAAAATTACAATGGTTATATTTTAAGAGG
>NC_042495.1:41167529-41262228 GCF_005508785.2 Acyrthosiphon pisum | reverse complement strand
ATTGTAACTATAGTAGTAAAGGTTTCATAAATTACCTATGTATTATAAGACATTTATAACTTAATTAATATTAAATAAAAACAAATTTTAACAACACGTCAAGTTGTTCTTAATAAAATAAAATAATTGATTATTAGGTTGGTGTACCTAATCCTAACTTATAATAAATAATTAGCAATTATCAAGCATTATAAAAACTGATCGGTTTTGCCCCGAAGTATAATTTTTACGAAATTGTTTATAACTTACACAATGTTATTAGATAAAAGAAATTAGTGATTGCATAACAGTCTTTACAAGTTGTAAATTCATTAATAATTTATAATTCCAAACATGTGTCTATTTACTGCTTTATGAGTTAATTTATATACAGTAGGTACCTACATTATTATATTTACAATAAAATATGTTGAGTATATAACCTCTGTCCTCTATCAGCTACATTAGGATACCCATATACACACAAATACCTATATCACCAAATTATTATTATTATTATAATTTTTTTTTTTTGGTTGGGGAGGGGGTGGCAAGTATTCTCTTGAATTGATGTCACGGATGGGCACTTGTATACAACGGACAAAATGACAAAAGCCCTAGCAAAAAGATAGGTGCCTACCTATTCCAGTGTATTTCGACCTGTACCTATATTGTGTATATGTGTGACTACTAAATACTATACCTAGGTACCTACCTAATATGTAATAATATAATCAGTCTACAAATATTTGCCTTCCGGTTTGTTTTTCTTAAAAATACAATTATATATTTTTCAGTAAATATAGATATTTAGAGCTAGCAAGTTTGATTAAAAATATACTTAAGTCTGTCGATAATAGACACTTTTTATGGTCCTGTGACTGTTTGCTCTGCGATTATAATTAGGTACCTCGTACCTATACAGGTTTCAGTGTAGGTACTCACTTGCGACCTGCTGCATTTTTCAGAAGTATAACTTCAACAGATTATAATCCGGAATATACACTGAAGAATTTCAACGTTTATTAGTAAGATAATTACAGTTTAAAAAATTAGTGCAGTCGAAAAAAATTTATATATTCTAAGCTTTCTTTGGGTATATTTAGATTTATTATACCATTATTAATTCCTGAGTACCTACTATTGGAAGTCCGAGGCGTTGTTTTGACATTCAAAAAATTAACCTTCGACGTCCTCTTAATTCATACTAAAAATTAAAAAATTATTTTAAATGCAAATTCAATCGCTCTGTACTTATATAATGAAGAAAATTACAAAAATAACAAATGACGTACCTACCTACCATAGTAGCATTTTGTAAATACACAATACAAGCTAAATATTGAAAAACCGAAAAATAAGAAATCATTAGACAACAACAGATGTAGACATTTGAATCGCTACGACATTGCTTAAGTAGATAATAAGTTAATGAACGAATTTTTCCATTAGATACATTGGACAGAAAATAATGAAGTTAAAATATATTAGGTAGGTACCTATATAAATTATATAATGATGAAATGTATGATATTCTTAATAAGTCACATAAATAAAAAGGACATGGACGCATTATGGGCACATGGTGAACTACATAGTTGTATTGTATCTCATTTTTTCGGCATAATTATTATCAAAATTGTTTAAAAAATTTTCATCAAATTATGATCTAATAAAATTATTCTGTTTACACAGTAAAATGTTGTTTCTTGTTCTTAGCATTAATAAGAGTACGATTTTATTTATTTCAACATAATAATGGCCCCACTGAACATGATCATGTCCACGTGCAGGGAGTGTTGGATCCACTGGGACCCATAAAGAACATTAACAAACAATTTTTTTGTTACGTACAAAATCTCAATAAAATAGTATATTGAAACCTGAAGGTTTTGGTCACGTGAATGTAAGTATATCAATATGTTTACCGGTGTGGTGACATTTTTTCTGCCCCAAAATGTGAGAATAGACAGAAAAAGGAATTAAAAAAACACGCACACATCATCTTAAAATCAATACACTTAATAAGTGATAATATCGCTCGGCTCTGAATCTAAAATAATAATAATTATAACTACTGTTCTATGAACTCCACACTATGTTTACGTAAAAGTAAGTAGGTATTGCGCCTACCCGCTTATCGATCTACAATTATAGTCTGACTGTCAAATCAGCACATACGCTGTCAATATAATTGACAATTATTGTGTATTTATGTCGATAATCAGTGGCAGCGCCAGGGGGGCCTGAGCAACCCCTTTGCCCTCTTGGCAGTTGGCCACCTCATTACAAAAGAAAACATAAATCAATTTTCTTTAAAAGAATAGATTGTAAAATTGAAATACTGTGTAAATAATATACCTATATAATATTATATTTATTACCAATTAAAATGAAAACCAATTATTATGTGTTGTTATGTGGAAACTTAATATAATATGCAACACAATCTTTACAATAGGTAGTGTGTTAGCCCCCTGGCCCCACCTTTATTGCTTTATGAGTGGGAAGAAGACCACGGTTTGAACTTTACCTTGGCCCTACCAAATGTTCAAAGGCCCCCAATGCCCATCCCCCCCCCAAAGATAAAATTCCTGACGCCACTACTGACGTTAATACTTGTTGTGTAAAGACATAATACTTTTAAAATATTTTGAATCTTTTTGAGTTATTTGAAGTCGATTGAAATTTTAAATTTCTTTTTTATAAATATCGACAAAAATTTTTTTTCTGGCTCAAAAATCTTGTCAATTTTATACAAGGTTCTTCGTAATGAATCTGCCTTGTTAGAATATGAGATGTGTATTATCATTTATTTATTTTTCAAATGTAAAACAGCCAATATATGTATTTAATATATTATTATTAGTTCGAATAGTTTCAACTTTCAAGTCTTTCAATTATTTTATAATAACGATAACACGGAACTCTGTATAGGCTATTTAGCTACGTTATTGTCGCAAGTGTATTTTTCTCGGTATCTTATAATTTGGCAATAATATTAATATATTGCTTTCAGTTTGATAATTGTACGGGATTGTCTTGTGACTTGCCACCCGATTTTAGTTGTCAGAGATTGATTCACAATGATTGTCTTGAGCTGCCACTGTATATATATTTATATATTAATATAATTTATTATAATATATTGATTATGTCGAGTTGCTGGAATAACGGAAATCTATTGCGATGTATTGGTGAAATGTGATAGGTATTCTTAATGTTTTTTTTTTTCGTATTTATTGGTATTATAAATTATAATATTATGTTCTTAGTGCCTACCTACGTTTTAATGTTTGTTTTAACGTCCGAACGGCAGTGTTTAATTAACCACGTTGTCTGATTTTAGTATACCTATACCTACGTTATAGCCCCTTATAAAGTAGAAGTTTAACGTATAGGGCACACGCCCAAACAACACATAATTGCGTACAAACATTATTTGCTATCCTTTGCTTACGTAAGTTTCTATGCCCGATGTTCGTGAGCGAATTACTAATAAATTATTGTGTACCCTTAGAAACCACGGATATTATTCACATTATGCATAATTAAATTGCCAAATGTTTCATGCACGGGAACTGCGAGAAACGAGGTAAGACTGACGACTATAATAATATAATATCTGTAGAGCCACCCGCGGCAGACTCGAATAATAATTACAAAATTTGAAATTTAATGTTACTGTATAGGTAATAAAAGTCAACTATGGGAAACATCTTACATAATTAATCAGCGTTTAAAAAATAAAAGTGTTTACATTAGTACGCATTACCTATACGATCTGTGTATTTACTTGTACAGGTTTTGAATATTCTTCTGATGTTCAATTCTCCAGCTTTTTCAAGACTGTTTTTTTTTATACAAATGGGCGATTGTAAGTATATTATGATTTTCATCCCTAACAAGTATGAAGTAATAGTATATGTATATTAGCCATTATGATTAGGTTTAGTATGTCAAGTGACAATATCTGAGTTCTACAGTTATTTGCGAATTTTATCGATTTATATGTACTAAATGTACATTTAAGTTGATTTAACGTAGGTCCTACTGTTTAAACTAATAGGTTGGTACCTACCTATATAAATACAAAAATGTATTATAGGCACCTAATTTCTCTTGTATTTTACTGGTCTTTACTATCAATGTAAGTTTATCTTTATCATAAACTGTTTAATGTACCTATATACCTAATATCTATTGGTATTAATATTTGAAAATCTGAATATATTTTAATTTTAAAGCGAGTTATGTGTATTTTAAGATGTTCAAACAATTTACAATTTTAAAATACTCATAACTCGCGTTAAAATTAAAATATAATAAAAAGCCCACGATATTGCCTAGATAATAATCTTACCTTTAGATTTTATTCGAGGTTAATTCGGTCTAATTTTTAAACTAACGGAGCTGCACGTGTTCTGCTGAGCGTAAAATTTGATATATTACGCACTTGCACTTGTATAAGGCGGAGACAATACACGCGGGTATCACGTCCTCTTTATGAAAATAATATTAACTGTGGCAAGTTAAGTTAATTCAATTAAATTGCCTTCAAATAAGTTAAAAGTTTTTAAATCAAAAGTTAACATCTGTGGCCATGTATTATTATTTCCTTTTCTAAATAAATTGTTTCTTCGGCTCGGATGACATCCATCGACCATCGGTCTGATCTACACAACAACAGCACTCTCCCTTGGCGACAGTCATAGAGCTATATAATATATTATGTTCAGTATAATATTGTTGTGTCTTAAATAATAAATGTACTTTTTCTGTTTTCAAATATCTTTAATATATCAACTGTGTTCTTGAATAATATTAAATTATAAGTAAATCAATATTAAATCTATTTCTTCTTCTTTCGTTTATACTTTATCGAACATACAAACACAGATAATCTTCTTACCATCAAGTTTCATAATAGGTCGATTCACTCTAATTGTTAAGCTAACGGCATAAAACGTGAACTGCTGAGCGTAAATTTGCTATGTTACGCGTTTGTAAGACGGAGACAACAAATGCGGGTGTGGCGTCCTCTTAAACAAAACATTAAATGAACATAGGTACATGAGAAGGTGGCAAGATATTATTCTTGAACTGCATTATCTAGTTCCAAGGTTTGAAAACCCCTGGACACTTGTGGCAGTAGATAGTTTCAAATTATCAAATTAATGAATTAATGTGATATGAAAATATTTCCAAGCACCAATTTTAAATATTTTATTAATTTTATTCAACCCACAGCCAGTCTGCTCTTGATCCGATATTTTAGATTCTTCAACAAAACACTTTGACCTTAATACTTGGGTTCACATTTATTAATTATTTAAGTTGGATTTGATTGAATATCATATTACAGATACGGAATTTTAAATTTCCGATTCGAACCTTATAATATTAGTCAAATGCTTATAGTTTCTCTCTTAAAAATAAATTTAAAAATACTGGTACAGGTCATTATATTTCAATCGTTAATATTGTATTACGGCTGTAGAATGTAGATTGTAATTTATAGTAACTCCGAGTCAAATCTATACGCATGAATTAACGACTGGAATAATATTCTTGTTTCTATGTTGTATGTAGTAGGTATACCTACTAAAATGTTGAATAAGATTAAAAATATAACATAGTTGAACAATAATATTCCATGCTGACTTTTAATTTTGTAACAGCTAAACTAAATCTAAACTTATCACATACTGGGACTATAAGTCATATATTAAAACGCAGCACAATTTATTTTCAAATCGCAATACAACATGATTTTCGTTTTGCTTTGTAGGCCAGTTGCATAAAAAAAAAATATGACGATTTAACATCCAGTTTTTATTCAATTAAAATGACACCACTCAAGTGTACCAGGTGTATAAGTTTTGGCTTGCCATTCAATTATTGGTCGATGGCGTTAGGGACGTGTGTGTGGTTGATTTTGGAGTGGGTTTTCACAGTGGTGAAAACACATTAACTACCAGACCGTTTACACGAGTGTAGGCTCCGCGTTATTGCTGTTATTATTATTATTACCGTGGTCGTGGTCCTCAAGTGTTGTTATTGCTATCAGCCGGTTCGGTAATAGAGTCTCGGGACTCGGGACCCCGTGCACAGGGATTGAGTGTCGGGAGGAATAGGTCGTATATACGCCTGTATGAGAGAGTCGGATGAAGGTATGCCGGGAGAGTACAACTGTGGAACCATTACACATTTTGCCTCTACCAGCCCCTTGACCCCCCCGCCCCCGACCATCCTCCTCGTTGAGCTCCAACAATCTCCCGACCCTTACATACAGCAGCAAGTTTGTTACACAGCAGTAGATATATAAACGAACCATATTGTTACTAGAATTTATGCTTTCGACCTCGTTTCGTACCAGTCAAGCTATGCATTATAGCTATCACTGAGCCATTTTGTGTATTATTATTTTTCTATTATTATTTTGATGTCATCCAACACTATTCCTTTTGTTACTATAATCGTTTTATTTTTGAACTGTTTTACAGTGCCATTTGATATACGCGTTTCGCACTGTACGCCAGAAATATTCATTCGATCAAAATTATTATGGCCGTTTGTCTAGACCGCAGACCTACTAATAATGGATCTAATTTTATACGAGTCAGCATTATGTTGATATATTATGTAATTTGTGGGCCCGCATGCATGTAAATAATAATATAATATCCAGAACGAGTGTGTGTGTTTACAGAGAGAATAAAATAATAAATACATACACCATGGCACCATACAACTGTGAAAGTATTGTTAGAGCTAATCCCTATTAAATAATGCATACATAGGATTACCACGCGTGAAATATAATGTAACATATATTACATTATTCTTATTATCCGAAAATTAGGATAATAGAATAACGGATAAGCGAAATGTGTACAATATTATGCTAAACGATAACTAACAGGCATCAGGCAATGAAATTCTAGCACAGGTTTATTTAAATTGAAAAATGATCAGTTATAAAATGTTATATTATGAGTTGTAGCTAGATGTGTAATATTTGAATAATGAAAATTATGTCTATGTATGCCGATTTTGTACTTTAAATCTTAGTAAGTAATGTACAATTGAAAATAAAAACTAATTTGTAGAATCCATTAAATGCAGGTTAAATGGGAACTTTTATTGAAGTTTCTATATTTCTATTCGTGGCTTTGTTCGACGGTACAAGCAACAGTTTGGTAAATAACAGATTTGTAAAAAAAAATATAAAATACAGACACTTAAATTGAACTAGAAATCGAGAAAAATACGTTTTTTTTTATAGAAGCATAGAAAATATATTTTATCATCAAATACTAAGTGTCATTCATGTTTTTATGGCAACAAACGTAGAAATAAAAATTGTGTTATTAAAATGTGATTATATGAACAAAAATATTTCTAAGATCATTTTATGACGTATAAACGTTTTTATTAAAGCTGTTATCATATAAGAAAAATGACGGTCCATGTTTATGTAACACAGTAAAAAATTCTAGTATTTATATATTTTAAATGTTTGCTTAATTGATTGTAATAGGTATATATTTGTATGCGTTGAGATATTTATTCCATTAACTATATATATAGTTTATTAAAGAACAATTTTATTTAAAACTAAAATAGTTGAATAATTTTGAAATACATTAGTACCTAATGCCTCCATTAATGATAAGAACTAATTTATTTTTTTATCATGATATGATTTCCATAAGGCATTATTACATTAATCTTATTTTTATTATATATATACGTATAATATAACATAATATCGTAAATGGACACGAAAACTAAACCGTAAATAATATTATAGTATAATAATGTTCTTGAAATTATTAAAAACGTATATTCATGAACCAATGTTATTTTCTTCTTCCAAAGAATAAAAGATTTAGTTTTTCTATTTACAATCACTGACAAGTCATAAAGTAAATCTAATTAAATAAAATACAATTTTTATTTTGTTTTAAACATTATAAACTGGTGCCGATTATATCTTGGAAATTGTAATACCTTCACAAGGTTGGTTTATATAATATATAAATTTTTTTTTCTTTGGGTAATTCTATTAAATGATAATATAGATTTAGTGCTTTTAGAAAATTAATTGTATCGATATTCGATTAAAAGTCCAAGTGATTTTCTCGTTCCATTATGACTTTTGAATATGATGATTATTTCCTGACACCTCGTATTTATGAAATACGGTGATGATATTTTTAATATTATACATGATGTACTTATAAGCATTCTTACTTTGTTAGCATATTAAGGTAAAAATAATATTATGTTAGGAATTTTCGTAATTTTTGTTGACAGATCAATTTAGTTCCATCCTTTATTTTAGATTCTGAGAATTGCGATGAATGTATTTATTTTACAATGATGTGTGTATTTTTTCATATATATTTTTAATTTTGTGTCTTTCGTCTCTTTTTGGGACAGTAAAATACTTCGATTTTTACCTTCAGTATTTTATTTGATGAGACGGTGAATCTAGTTGTTGCATGCATTGGGAGGTCAAAATTTAAAATTCCTAGTTGTTTTAAAAAGCGCCAGACAAAACAAAAAAATAAAAATGTAAGAAAAACGGGGACATCTATTTTGATTTTTGGTGTAACTCTAAATCAAATTACCATACCTGCATGTATATCATTAAATTCAAATTTAGTACCATACATTACAGTCACCCACTTGTTACCTACCATACAGCAGAGCGACTTCCACTTTCCCGCTTTTTTAGAACTGTATTGTACTATTTTTGTATTTATTTGATTCGGAGTTTTAGTGATTTTAACATTAATTTTAATGTCTGCGAACGAGTTTATGTTCAAGAGTAAAACGTTGGTAGATGAGGCAGTATAGACGCTTCATGATCGGTTTGTTCATTGGCTCTGGACATTTTGTTTCATTTATTAAAAATACATACAATTTAAATAAATAAAAATATCATGAAATATAATTACTGAAAAGGATTTGGGATTTTGTGTATGAGTTCGACTAGAACAACCACAATAGAAAAACATATTTTAACAGTCAATAAATAATAATTTCGATTGAAATACAGTGCACGTGCATGGTAGGTATAACAAATATAGTGAAATATCAATATACCTATATCATATTATTTTACAATTAAATGTTGGATATTAGCTTTCAATAAAACCCAATATCAGTTAATGTTGATGTATAACGTGAAATATTTGATTAATACATAATGTACTTAGCTGTATACAGTGGCGCCGAACTATATTTTAAAAGGGGGGGCAAGTAAAAAGTTATACGGACCACCACCTCCGTTTACGCTTGCTTCAGTGCTGTATATGTAAATATTAATAGATTATTAGGAACATAATTCATAAGTAGTTTGCTGGGGTACCCACGGACCCCCACGACCCCACCCACCGAAAAAAAGGGGGGGCAGTCGCCCCTCTTGGGTTATAGGTTCGGCGCCATTGGCTGTATATTATAATTGTATATAATGTTATGTAATTATATAAACTTATATTATAAAGAATATATTAGTATGGCTCTACTCTCTTATTAAATATAGGTTTTTACAAATATACCTACGCCATTAATCATTATGATACGTGTAGGTACATTTATTTAAAATGTTTTGTTAAATTAAAAAGCGAAAATGTTGTAAGTAAAATAACGACTTTGATATATAATTTTAATGTAATTTAATGGAGATTTTAAATAAATAGGTTCTAAGCATTAAAATATAATAATTATGTTTGGTTTCTCCAACTCCAACAATAGGTATGTAAATATTTTAAAACCTTTTATTTATACTTTATACAATTTAAAAAAATTTAAAAATAAAGCGAAAATATAAATTTAAATGTAGGATGTATGAATATTTTGAAAATCTATATAGTACTATAGGAACGGAGTTGCTTCGCAAGTAATTTTGTATCGCTATATATCACGATTTAGCGTACCAACAGTTTGGTATGGTAATTAACATTCAGGATGGGTTAATAACATGAGTTAGAAAGCTCTTGGTAACCGTAAATCTAAGGAATTCGGATAAGCCCCAGCTACCCGGGCCAGGGCATGATTTATTGCCGGGAAGAGCAATGCATTACTAAATCCGTGTGCGTGAAATTTATATGTATATTTTATATAGGTACTATATATTATGCGTGTAAATATAATATATTATAAATAACAGGGTAGGTACATACCCTCCTACGAAAAATATAAAATTAGGTAATAAAATGTATTTATACAAATTAATACGATAAATTAACAATGATAATTTGTCTGAGGTATTCATATCGGACATTAGAAAAGATTAAAATTGGCCTGGAAACTGCTAAATAAAAACAAATCAACATCATAGAAATATTTAAAAGTTTAATTTAAATTTAAAAGTTCCCTTTCAATTAAAATAGGTATCTAAAATACCAAACATATTAATACTACTTCTAATTATAATAGATTTATTAGTGTTACACCACTAGTTTTAAATTTAAAACACGATTTAGGTATTTTTATTTTGTGTTGGCAAATATAATATATTGATATTTCATATAGAAAATAATTCAATGTTAAACCATTAAATAATAATAGATTTAGGGGGATGGAGTGGCCGAGCGGACTTCTACCACGGGCGGCTCCTCTCTCTGGGCAAGCAACTGTGGCAGAAACCTATTGGTGCCCAACTTGAAATTCTGCGAAACCTACAAACACGCACGTGTTTCAACCAACCGTCGTCTCCTCCTACAAAACAACAAACAGCTAATGGCCATAGTTGGCATGCATAAGCTCAATAAAAAAAAAATTTAAAAAAAATAGATTTAGATAAGTAAATCAATATATTCAGAGAAAAATACCTTTGATAGTTAAATAGAAGATGGTTTAATGGTGTTTTTCTTTTAAATAAGATGAGTTCAGGAAAAGAGATAAGTTCGTATACTATAATATTCTGTTTTTTTTTTAAATAAACGAATATAGGTGTTATTATTTTATCAAAATAAAACCTTATAAAAATTACTGTCTGAAATTCATTTGTTTTCTATATTATAAAGTCTAAGTTTAAAAATGAAAACTTTTTTTTAGCTTATGTGTATTTCAACAGAATATAGTTAAAAATATAAAAAGAATTTTTTTTTTTAAACATGAATATTGCCATATTATTACATATTTAAAATGAGTTTTGATTGTAAAAAAAAAATACTATTATTATTACTTTTATTTTTAATGATTTTTATAAGTTGAATGCTTTATAAATAAATCAACTCGGAGTAAAATTACTTACGGTAACATACACTATACACTTAATACTGTTGTGTATACATTTTGATTTTCGAATTACTTATTTGTTCAGTTATTTTTTTCAGGATACACCAATATCCTTAAAACGATTTAATATCCTGGAATAAATGTGTTTATATGTACAAGTGAAAAAGTGCTCGAAAGAAAGTAGGTAGGTTGGTACACCATTGCGTTTTTGTTTGTTATTTTTTACCATCAAAGTATATATTTTCTCACTGAATTCAAAATAAAATGCATCGATTTACTTCATATAAAAAGAAAATATACATTAACTGAAACTCTGTTGTACCATAGGAGATTGTAAAATGTACGAATAATTTGACTTTACATAACTTCATACAAATCAATAAAATTTCTTTATCACAAATTACGTTACCAAAGCAATTTATCAAATGAATACCTTCGTTGTTTCAACATTTCGCTTCAAAGGAGTAGGTAAGCTCTGTTATCAGCAGCTTTCGTCTATAAGCAAAATGTTTCTTTCGTTGGGAAATATAAGAAAACAAATGTAGATTGATTCTAATGCTATGGAAGTTTATGTTTAATGTTTATATTAAAACCACAAAACATGCGTTTAACGTTTAACTATATAACTGTAAATTTTGAGTCTTCTCAAAGTGCTTTTGCAGGTAATTAATATTATAGACATTACAGTATTATTTATAACACGAAATTTTTATGAGACATTGATAAATCAAATTATGGTCATATTATTAGTCTACTTTTAAAATAACAATCAAAACATTGTCAGTATTATTTTGCAAAATGATGAAATTTTGCTTATGCTAATTATTATTATTATATTGTTTTTGTGTTTTGGTAATTATAATACAATTTGTATATTATCTCTAATAATTTTTTAAATGTTTAAACTAACACTTACAATATTGTTCACCATAAAAAACAATAACAATACTTCATAAAATTAGGTTATATATTTAACATTAATAACTCGTCATATCACTTGACAGTACTATAGTATATTATCATATTATACCTGCGGTTGATTTTCTTTCCACAAATCCACTGCTGTTTGTTGTTGTCCTGCGTTATGATGCCATGGTTTATTTTTACTGTTTTTATTTTTTTTTTGTGTACACCAAAAGACGTAGTAACATAACCGCGTTGAAGACGAATTATACGGTCATTTGTTGTACCGGAAAATCTAATTTGGTACCCACGGAGAAAAAAAAGAAAACTACTGTTTGCGCACAGGCAATATTTCCTCTTCGTTTTGGACAGACGAAATGGCGGCAAGTGCTCTTATTCGGTAAACTTTCTTCTCTCCTCGGCTTTTTTTCTTTTTTAAATTCCCATCGGTCTAATTCTCGCCTCAGACAGTAATTACTTGAGGAACGTTTAGTTTACGGGTTTTCTCTCTGCAGACAGTTTTTCTCAATTCTCTTTTGTCCACCACCCAGCCAGTCAAACCGGGAGCGCGGCGTGGAAAGAAAATGTCTCTCACCCCCAACCCACGATATTTCTACGGGCGAATTTAAAAATAATTAATTGCTTGCGTTGCTTACGTGACTTGCCTGAATTACGTTTGGTTTGGTCTCGTAGTAATGAAAAATTTAAAAAATATATATTAAAAAAACTCTCATTGTTACTGTCGGTCTCATAATATTGATGGTTAAAATGTATATAAGATTAAATATGTCTATATTGGCTGGCTATGTAAATTAGATAGGTAGAGAAATTGTATCTATTGAACTATTTATAAAATGTATTTGACCTAGTTAGATTCTGCTCCATGCGATGAAATTATCCTTGTTTTAAAATAATTATGTAGGTTATAATAGTTATATTATATTAATTATTTACAGTTATAACTTTTTATAAAATTACCACTTAAAGTCGCGTAAGATCAATGTATATAGTGGGTATCCACACTGGTGGGCCTACCTCCTCACGCAGTTTCATGTTATGTACCTTATATTAGCTATCAAATTTACTTATTGTATTGTATATATAAATATTAGAGATTGTAAAATGTAAATACTCTATTTTTATCTAATAAAAAAAAAAAGATCAATGTACCTACACACAAACGAACAAAATATAATGTAGGTTCCACATTAGAAAAAAAAACTTAACGATATGCTAATATTGGTATAAATTATTATTAAGTGCTCAGTGCTCTTTGATTAAATTAATAATAATTATGCGTTGCTTTGCTCATAAATGTATATATTAATCAACTAATTGTAAAAGAATAACGATAGGTAATAATTATATATCCTATCCAGTAAGTATAATTATGGATATAAATCGAGAAAGACTGTTTTAAAAATATGTTTCAACGGAATTCGCGTTGGATAGATATCTGTTTATTTCAAATATTACTTAACTCTTGTTTACTATACCTTTTAGTAGGTAGCTAAATAGACACGTCTTTTAGTCCATAATGTCTAATATGTCCATTGATTAGAAGATATAAGCATTATTTTGATTAAATTTAATAAAACACATTTAAAAGCTTACTTTATGCAACAAACAGCATTAATTTAAACAATATCAAAATACAAAAAAAATATAAATATATATGCATACTATAATATGGTAATACTATAACAGTAAAGTTATAAAAAAAAAGTAATATGAGTTGATGAAACATAAACGTTAAATACTGAATTTTAGATTAAATCTGAGTGTCGTTTTTAATGAACTGTCTGTTTCAATCAAACATAATATGTAACCGTATGAATAACTATATTTTTATATACAAAACAGTGAGCATAATTTATTTAAGTAATTTACATATTTTATTTAAAAAAACAATACAAAGTTCATTAAAATCTATATTATTTGTGTTATTATTATTTCAATTATGCAAATGTAAATAGGTGATGTCAAAAACATTAAAATAAGTTACATGTCTGTTTATCGCAATAAAATAAAAATTTTTTATTATAAATATTTCAAATTTAACACTGACTAAAAATAAAAATTCACTGAAATAGCTTAAATATAGATAAAAAAAATATTAAGTTTCTGTCTATAAATAATTGTTCGATCATTGTGTTCTTTACTTTTATTCGACTATTAATAATAATCAATGTTTTAATATTATTTGAATTATTATTTATTTCCAACATTATACACTTAATAAATAACAAATTATTTTAACAATAGTAATACTAAAATAACTACCTAGTGTAAATTATTTATATTAATTAATAATTTTGATTATTATTATTCGCATAAAATGAATACAATTTTCTTTGGAGAAAATACATTTTTTATGGTGATTGATTTTTTATAACCCGTCGTTCCATATCAATATTTCAATAATGTCCAACACCTCATCATTTCATGTCGCTTTGATTAATATGCCACGTAACCGTTAAATCTACACCGTTTTATATTTTTCACAAAGTTAACGATCACCATTTTTTTCTTTCATCGAATATTCCAATTTTTTATAAAAAAAAATAAAATAAAATACATATATAATAATATATTATATACAATATACATAAGCACTATTTTTTCTCATCCAATTCAAGGGTTTTTCTTTATATTGCTACTGTCCCTAGAAAATGATGGTATGCTAGCAGATTGGGTTACGGATGAATTGATCACTGAAAAGAGTTTTCTTTTTATATATCATCTTGGATATATATATATTTAAAAAAACGATAATAGCAACATGTCATGGTCGGTGTAACCAACAAAATAAACAGACCTGTAGAAATGAACCTTTAGAACGGACAAGTGCGCTTTTCTACCCTTTGTTTGTTTACATTTTCACACTTTCTTACTAGTTTGCAAAAAAGATACAAACATCTAATGTGGTATGAGAAAGTCCAAGAGGAGAGAAACACACTCAGTAAGAGAGTAAAAAATACAAACAATTGTCACTATATTAAATTGACCAAAAAATATATGTTCTACAAGTAATATTATGTGAATAATAAATATAAATACAATTTTGTAGATAGAGGTACATACGTGTTGTTAAAACGACACGTACTCGTGATACTAAGTAACAGGTACCCGTATAATTTCGAATTTATGACTATTGATTCCTATTATGAAACTTTTTGACAAAACTATTAAATTATCTTTATACAATAATTATTATAAGAACAATGCAACCAAAATATTAATTGGATTACATTTTGGATAAAAAAAAAAAAAACGAAATTGCAATCACTTTAAGGATCAATTAAATTATAATTACTAGGTAGGTACTTAAAAATATTTTATCTTTAATTGGAAACATTTTAGATTTAATTAAATATAAACAATTGAAAAAATGATCAAATTAAATGTGTGTTAAGTGCATTCGTGGTGTTATGCATAGTAATTTTTAACGTTGTTCCATTTTTTAAGGTCATTGATTAAATGAATAATAATTATAATAATAATGATTGTTATTATTCAGTATGTACCTATCTACCTTTATATTTTTTGTTTTGAATTTTATTATTTGAATGGGCATCTATTAAGTATGAAATAAGAGTGTCCTGCAGTGATAAAATAACTAGACAATTTTAGATACATGTTTGTTTTAGTTTATATTTTCTGAGCATAATATAAATGAGCACATAATATTCCCTTTCAAAGTCAAAGTTCATAAATCAATGCATATGATTTCTAATACAATGGTAATTGTGATTTCAATTTATGATTAATATGCATTCGAAAATTTTGAAATGTCACTGGAGTTTTCGTGTGTGTATTATTATGAAATTGTTTCCATATAAGATGGTCTGTTGAATAAAGTTTGCAATGAAGGGTTACACTTGGAAAGTTTTGAAGCGCAAAAACCTTTATGGAAATATTGATAAAACAATAAAGATATTTACAAAAGGTTTAACAAAGAAGATTTAACATTTCTAAACAAAATAATTTAAACTTCAACAATATAATAAATTCTTAAGATAATAATAAATTAATAGAATTAACCGGCATAATGCTATTAAATTTGACGCTGTAGAAATTATTAACATCCGTCATAATAACTTCAATACAATATTTTGTTAGGCTTGTTTTGGTTGGTTAAATTATTATTGGTTAAGATGTTAAGGAAAAACACATTAACAATACAATAATTTTCCAACATTGAATTGGACGATACCTCGTATAATACCAACGATTATATTTATTATTATTGTACACAATTGAAGTCATAAATTTTCAGTCTAGATTATACTCAACTTTGAATCAACGTAGCAAAATATTTCTTATGATATTAACTTGTACCAGGTATATGATTCAAGGCGATTGCCAATTAAAATCTTATTCGTAAGGGTCCCTCTGAACTGCGTGGCCTTAAATGCTTGACGACATCTTTATAGAACATACAATTAATCAATAGAATCTCGTTTAAGTACTAGTACGGCAAAAATGGGACAGGTCGTGTAAATAGTAAATACACAGTAAATAAATTACACGTTTGTAAGTAAATATTGAAAAGCAATTCTGTAGCATATGGTATTCACTAATAATGTTATGAGCGAATCAACTCGAGGGTGTGTTTAACTATAGGTACCTATACAAACAATTTGTTGCAATCTACCGTGCAGATAGGTGTGTATAAAATGTAAATACGAAGATACGAGCATTACAAAGTTCAATAAAAAGTCAAAATATTATAGCGTGCCAAGAAGCTCTGATATTGATTCTCCAAGACGTGCCATGATTTAAATCAACGTACCAAAAAAAACCAGGTTAAAAGGGTCTGTTAATAATATTATATTTCAAAATCATATTTCAAACACCTTATAAGCGACGACCTTTGGTTGCTTGGGTGTACGCCGTGTCCGTCGCAGTGTGCTATTGGTCGGTGACAGAATATAAACTGCAGATTCCCGCTACCGAATACCACATTCGTCAAAGTCATCGTCGATGATCCTTTAAGTCTTAGATGTAAAAATTAAATTAAACTGAGACGTTGATAATGATGCCACGGTCGTGATGGGAATAATATAATATAAATAGTAGGTATCAGTGAGGTACCACCAGACTTCAATTTTTTATAATTCGACATTCTCACAATTTCACTCAAATAGTATAATATACTACCTAGGTATATATTATATGCCTAGGTAGTTTAACTTCAAAAACTAAGGCTATGATTTTTGTATTACATATAGTACATGGTATTACGATACTGTCTTGTAAAATACAATAACGACTAGTGAGGTTTAAACAACTACTGATGGTTGGTCTATACTATAATAATATGCATTAGTTGAATGATAGTTAAAATAATTGTGATCAGATAATATAAAATCTTGAAAAAAAATATAAAATATTGTCCATCAAAACTAACAAGACGAGTGTATGCCAAATTGCAAATAAATATAATAAATATATTATATTAGATATATATATATTAATTATATATTATACTAGCTGAACCCATGCACTTCGTTGCCCATTAAGTGTACCAACTACCTATATGTGACTCAAACTTTTTTCAATTCGTTATTTAATATTCGGTGTATGGTTTCAAAATTAATCTTAACTTTTCCGTTGCCCGGAATAAAAATTCTGATTCGCAGCAGTACATTATCAGGTAAGTAATCTACCTGCGGTAGATCGTGGACCCCGTGCTGTATGTACGTTAGTGTATGGTTTAACTCTTAAGTATCAAAGTTATACCAAGTTTTCGTATTCTTCCATGTGGTGGATTGATATAATCAATTAATACAAAATCCCAACCTAACCTAACCATTTTAAAATCAGATGAATAAACGCAAAAGCATAAAAAAAATTCATTCAAATCGGTCTAACCATTTAGGAGGAGTTCAGTCACAACACACGTACAGTAGAATTATTGCGCTTAGCAACACATTCTGCGATTCATTTTTATATTATATGAAATCAACAAACATGCCCGATTAACCAATAGCAACCAATATAATATAATGCACTGTTGCGCCACTGTTGTTTTTTTGGCATACAGATTTGAGATTTCCTACCTTTCCAGTGGATTTTCCTAAAATTTTATTTCGGAAAAACCTTTTCCTGACAGTTACGAACATTGTTACGAACAAAAATTTGAGCCAAATCGAACCAGCTGTTCTGGATTTATGAATTGTTATACATTTTTGTCTCCATTTTTATATATATAAGATTATATTGCTAATTTATAATTAGAAAAAATATACGAATTTCTAACGCATCGAGATATTGCAGCAACAATAATATAAATATTGTTGTATTTTGATGTTTTAATAACAACACACAGCAGTACTGTATATACAGTAGTGCCTATTACGGACCTAACCAATTTATTTCCCACACTGACGTACCATCTTAGATATTATACATTATTATTGTGTGCAAAGCCGGGGGAGCTATTTCCCGAGAAACCACGAACACATCCAACTCGTATATATACCTATCGTCGTGACGTAGTAATATAATTCTCGTCCGTTTAACGGTAGTGTGCACACACGCCGTAGGTGGGTACGCTCCTATTTTTATTTCACTGTTTTTTTTTTTTTTTGTTTGTTTTCAATTGCCCCGGTAATGTCAGCATCCGCTGCGGAGGAGCTATATACTTCCCAATTGAATGTCGCACCCATGTCTGCAGTGAATTTACTGTCGTCGTCTTTATTATTATTATTATTATTTAATACGGTTTTAGAACACCGTCGCCGCCGACGCACCCAAAAATACCGATTACCTCACGGTGTCGGCCGTGAAACGCTAATACGGAATGACAATAATGATGATAATGATAATAATAATAATAAAATCCCTACTTGACGGCGGCTAAAAATCGGGTCTTATATAAGGACGAACGTTCGGGCCACTGTAGTCCACCGCAATCCGTTTCGGCGCGTCGTCAACCGCATAATATTACCTTGCCTAAAGGATATACCTAAACATTTTTCCGTTATTATTATTTGTCGACAACCACGACGATGATGAGCTCCTCGATGACCGGTCCGAGCGGCGGCGGCCTGCAGAAATCCCCGGCCGGAGGTCCTCTGTCACCGTCGCCGCAGTCCGCGGTCGACAAGTCGGCGGCGGTGTCGTCGGGTTACGGTACATACAACAGGCGCGGTACCGCAACCACGGTAGATCGCCGTCGGCGAACCGACTATCGTGGCGGCAGGGACGGAGACCGCCACGACGATGACGACGACGGTGACGACGACGACGACCGACTGTCCGAGCTGTCCGACTCTGGACACTTTCTGGCCAAGGGCGCGTTCCTCATCACGCCCAGCAACGAGCTGAACCTGGAAAAGGCGACGGCCATATGCGAGAAGATGAACTACAGAGGACCGTACTCGGTGACCAGGACAGCCACGGGCATACTGTTCAAATTCGCAGAACAAGAAGACTATCACGTGACGTTCCGCAAGGGGTTTCACAAAGTGACCAACTCGAGGTTCTACAAGAAGGTAAGCGATAATCACAATTGCAGTTGGAATATTATGAACATTTTCGGGCTAGGCATCTTTTGTCTTTACCCATTGAGAACCCTCTGGGTGTTAGTTATTTTCCACGAGCATTACATTTTAAAATACTGTCTTAGGAAAAAATAACATGTTATCGATATTTTGTTAATCAAATTATAATTCATAGTTTATAGCGTTTTATTAAATTACGTTTTTATAAAGTAAATGTTATTTGTACATTTTGTAACTGATAATAAGACATTCAATTTATTGATCTTAAGTATAATTAGTGTACAAAATATATTTATGCAATTTAAAACAATTTAGTTTATTATAGTTAAAATTGTTTCATACTTACTTTATTTTCCATGATCCATTTAGTTGAATTTGTAACAGTTGTTATTCAATTATTGTGAAGAGTGAAAATTAGTTTTATAATTTGGTATTTTAAAATGAAACTAAGTTCAACTATGCGTTGGATAAATTATGTTTTTCTAAGAATTTATATTTTATGCAATTTCATTATACAAATAATAATAACAGCACCAACAAAATACTAGTAGATAATTATCAGAGATATTATTATGTTATCCTTCATTTCTGTTTCTATTAAATCGGAAGTTGAAATACTTAAATTGGTTTCATAATTATTTCATACCAGTGGGCTATAGTAGTTATTTATTTTACTATTTGTGAATAAATCAGTAAATCAAATTTAAACATACCTACATCTAATTTATTTATTTTTTTTAAATATTATATATTATATTATATTATATTTAACACGTATTATTTAAAAACAACACGAATAAATGTTTAATCAAGTAGTTTCCCAAGTAAAATCGTTATTATCATTATATAAAATATAAAATGTTCATAATAATATATTAGTGTACAATTTTTAGCCAATTGCCCAGAAGCTGATACTCACCAATAATAATAATAACAACCATCACAGATAGAATTAATACTAATTTAGAGTTTTTAATTAAAAAACAAGAACTGTATATTTTGTTCAATAAATTTATTTGGTGTTCATTTCTTTAAAGATCCTATTATCTATGATTAAGTATACCTTGGATTCTGATTAGTATTTTATTTTATTGATAAAAAAAATAAATAAATATTATTGCTTTATATGATGTTATGGGTAGTCTAAGTTTTACCTAGCCTAATGTAGAGTACAATTTTAAATTCAAAAATAACTAAACAACTTATAATAATAATTTTGAATTACATATAATACTGTTATCATCTTTAATTTATTAGAGACACATAAACAACAATAATAACTGCAGTACTCATAATTTTAGCTTTGCAATCGTAGAAAAGAAAGAAAAAGGTTCAAACTTAAAAATATTTTTTTCTAAAGTTTATGGAACCGAAATTTTATGATGTTTCACTCAGTCTATTATTTCATTAAACTTAGGTCTTTTATAGTTTACTTGCATGTAGAAGTACAGAACGTGACTAGAAATCCCAAACAAAAATCAGTCGAGCCACAATAAATTACATTACATGGTTTATAAATTATGTTATACGAATTAGTTTTCGCAGTTATAAGGATAATATTATAATCACATTAGCTTCAAACAAAATATTATTATACCCACATAAAAGTATGATAATATTTAATGTAATTTTTTCTAAATAACAAATACGATTATCTTATAATTTATAATGCCTTAAACATAATATTTTAATTTGATTTTTAATTTATTCATTGTTCTAAAAAAAGAGTTATGACTGACTAATATAAAGTAATTTTTAAAAGATTCTATTAAGTCCTCTACAAAGTTTTAGTGGTCATAATTTAAGGTTACGCACACTGTATATAATAACAAGAAGTAATTTGCAAGGTTTGGTTTTTAAATAGCCTTTACAGTACATAAAATAAATAAGAAAATCTGGAACAAAAATGAAAACCATCTACTTTGAAAAACTTTTTTGTTTATTTCTTAATTTAAAAGAAACCACCGCTATTTTATTTTACTGTGATTGTGATATTAATGCGTTTTAACATTAATCTGAAATAAATATTTAGCACATGTTGTAAATTATCACAAATTAACTTTTGGATATTAAAATGTACATCAACAAAAATAACAAACATAGTATATTTATTTATGTATACAATTTAAACTTAAAGTTTTGTTGATACGAAGTACTAATAAACATAAGTTTTATTTTTTTTTTGGGGTATATAAAAAATGCGTAAAATATATTTTTTGTCTGGTGGTAAGTATGTATTATTGTCGTTATATTATGCCACTGTTAAAATTTTAAACATAATTAATTTGTAAACAAAACAGATGATAGTAATGACTAATTATTAAATAACAAATCATCTAAACAATATTAAACGTATATTTTTTAGGATCATTGGAAAATTGAAATTTTGACGAAAAAATATATTTCCGCTCAATGGATTTGTCGACTAACAGTATTTATAGCTACTTATTCTTTAGCCATAATGTTTTACTGAATCAGTTGTATTTGTCGATACATTTTTCGTGACGAGCACAAGGTTATTCTTCCAGTAAACACCAATGTCGTAGGCGTGTGAGAGAAAATTACCCGTCAACTATTATAGTAAGAAAAATGACATAAAATATATTGTGTTGTATCAGTTTGTTTGCCTGACATTGAATAGAAATCGCCACAATCTAACAATATTCTATATCTTTCATTCCCTTGTTTATTTTTTTCAAAGACTTTTTTTGTTTAAACAGAAATACACTTTTTCTCATAAAGCTATGGTCAGGTTTTATTAAAATATTATATCTCTTAAGAAAAATAAAACTGAATTGAAAACGAAAAAATGTAAATTGCAATCTCTTTAATATCTCTTTTTATTATATAAATATTCTTTGAAGGATTCGCGAACATACTATATTTGAAATTACAATTATTTTTTGAATATCAACGGGACATGCACTAGGTATTTGTAATAAATAACACAATAATACTTAGTTATATCAAATGAAGATTAAATAATTAAAAAATATATTATTTTATATTTTCCACGCCAATAATGTAATAAATAATAGATATAATAATAATGTGTTATAGATACTGTTGAGGCTAAGAATTCTTCTAGCTTTCACCCAACGTTGCTTAAGTATAATATAATAATGTTGCATTATTCTTCCAGCAGTATGCTTAGCACCAGATTTTCTAAAAAGTTGTATAATACCACAAAATAACTGTAATTAAATTGCTTCAATAAAATTGTTGTTGGCTTAAAGTGTTTCATATAATTAATAAATTAATTCACCAAAATAACAATATGTATTTCTATTATTCTTATTCTTATTTTTTTTTTTTTTTTTTTTTTGTGATTGCTGAACAAATTGGCTATTGGCAAATGTTCAAATGGTATCTTAGTGTGCACCCCTTTACACACTATAACCACTTTTGAGTCTATAAAATTACTACCTATTATAGTATTAAACTCTTAAAACAATTTTGGTGTTATTGGAGTAAGACAGCGTGATCACGATTCAACATAAATTTTGTTTGATGACACACCGTATATTACGCATTGTAGAAATGTATCGATATGTTAGACGATTAAACAAAACACTTAAACACATATTTATTACGTGTTCTGGACTTCCTAAAGTCGTGTATTTGAAAATACATGCCGTTGCGTAATTATAATGACTCTGCGGGAAATGAGGGGGCTATTTTAAATTATATGGTGCTTTATTTTGTCATCGCCCATCGGTAAACACTGATTGGAATATAATAACTCACCACGTATCAATCCATATTCCATATCCATAAGTTGAATATTCAACATGAATTTATTTTTTCGTCACCAGTCATTAGCTTAACAAATTATAATAACTTAAATAATTATATTGTTTTCATGAAATTTGCCGGTGCAAATGTTCGTAATATCGATGGTTTATTTTTTCAATTACAACAGAAATAAGTATTTAGTGTACCTATTATAAAATCGAATTATTAGATAATTAATTGGTATAAAGTTCTATGGCATAATTAAACGATCAACGTGAAAAAAAAACTTTTTTGCCCTGTTTAATAATGCTAAGTATTTAAAAAAAAATGATTTTATTTGTAAATAGCTAAATGCCATGAGAGTATTATCTTTTACTATACACAAATTTGTATAAAACCAAATTTTAATAAGCCAATTTAAAATCCCATTAATTCGTACACTTTAATAATGTTTACGTTATATCCACTTAATTTAAAAATGGCTTAACTATTACTTTTTGTTCAGTACCTATACATGGTTTAATAATAGTATTACCATATATGTTAATGCTTATTAAATAGTAAATACCAAATAAACATTTAGAACAATAATTGTATGTCTTAGTATATAATAATATAATAGTTATACAATTTTATAGAAATACATTTCACATTTATTTAAATATTAAAATTTAAATAACATTAAAAATATATATAAATCAAGTTATCGTAAGATTTATAGCAGTATGCGTGTTTCTACAAACATATTATTGTTTACATTTATGTTATTAATTGTTTCCATGTTGGACACTCATAGACATTTTACCAAGTATGTTAGCTTTTATAGTAATATATGCAATCGATGTGAATAATTTTGTTTTTTCTAAAAATTTAATTCATTTAAAAACTATAATAATTCAAATATTATTGTTAGGACCAACTATGTTTCTTTCGTAATTAACTTTTACTTACTAGAAAAATATATGGATATTTATAATATATTTTATATTATAGATATTTTTTCAATGGACATTTCATAATTATAACAATATGGTGATAACTTTTGAATTATTAGATCACTGTCGTTTTTTACTGCTTCGATGAAAAATTGTGAGCTGAAAGTCATATTACGAAAGTTATAAATGTTACTCAACTTACACTAAATCGAATAATATTACGTACAATAATAAAATTAGTTAAAAACTCAATCATTTGTTTGTTTTTAATAATACTGTTTTGTATTCGAATAATTGTGTTCCTAATTACTTCACATTAATTGTGTGGGCCATATAACTGTCGATTCTTATTGTATATCTACATTAAAAATAAAAAGACCCCATATAGTTCTTACTTCTTAAAGTTATCCAATAATTTATTTTACAATATTATTATAAACTATATTATAGGTAATTTGTTATGGCGCATCTAATATATTTATAGTTTTAATTCGCATTAAGTATTTTATTATTTTAATTTAAATATTAAGTACCTAGTAGATAATTAAATTTGTATTCATATTAAGTTCCATTACCTCCTCAATTATGATAATATGTATCTATAAAGCATTTTGAAGCATACATTAATACCATACCATTTATTAATCTCATTGTAAGAATTCAATACAATTAATATTATAAACCAATATAGATTTTATGTGAAGACGGGCAGGTAGGATGTTTTTTATTGTTGTACATTCGAGTTCAGGATGATGGTGTGAGGCTGTATGTGATACGTGCGTTATTTACAATGCATACTAACCACGCGAAGCATATAATAGTCGATGGAAAAATGGATAAGTTATATAGGATTTCCGGAGTAAAGTTCGGTTTGCGTATAGGCACGAGCGCTAATAAAATAAAACGGTCTGGCAAGTTAGAACGTTAAAAACTTTCCGCTCGGGTTTAATATCGCCCTGCATTATACGTAATATTATTATTATTATTATTATATACACATGCATGCACGCCGGAGGACCCCGAGAGGCTTTTAGGTCGTTCCCGGGCCACCGATTAATTTGATGCATATTTTAGAATGGCGGCTTATATCCTGAAAGCACTCGCGATAAAAAATGTAAGGGAAGCACGTCGTCGTCCTAGTGAAAAAAAGGGAAAAAATACAGAAAAAGACGAAACCCCGAAAATGGGGGATTAAAAGCGGCGCAAAGCATAAAATGCGATCAAACATAATAACATTTTATTATGTTATATACTATTGTACAGCAGACGCCAGTAGTGGAAGTAAAAAGAGTATAGTGCGTGCACTAATCTACGGTTTCGCATGGTTTTATCCTTTAATAATAGTGAACATAGATTTTTACGACGAGATGTGATAACGAGAAAAAAAACCCAAATATAAAATTAACGGCCTCATGAAGTATAGCATTATTTTTTCTTGCAAACAATGTCTGTCACGGTGTTGTTGTCAGATAACCGCTAGCATCCTGTGGTCATTTCTACTGTCCAAATAATATTTCTTTATTATATTACGATTACAATTTTCTTGTTGGGCGTGGCAGATTTTTCAGTGGAGTATTATATTATATTATTACGAACAGAGTTGGTCAATATTCGTAGGCAGTTTAAGGGAAACGAACGACCATCGTAACTCACTCGTCATATTATTACATGTAAGTGGTCGGCTCTCTTTACCTTGTACATACCTAATTTTTTTCAAGTCGTTTGTGCCAGTCGAGATTGTCATGAAAAATACAAATTCTCACTCAATTTACTTTTTTAATAATATAAACTTGATTTTGTTATGATGTAAGAATAACACACACACGCACACAGACAGTACCTACATGTTTTATTATAATTATATGAAAATGGCATAGGTACTCCTAATAGTCGGATTTGTCGTAGGTGCAGTATAATATGTTATGAAAAGATAACAATTTAAATAATAAATTACTCGAATGTGTTTGTTTCGGTTGGAAAACAATGCTCGATACATTTAGATATACGACGTATATATAGATGGCCAAATAGTCGGTATAATAAACGTGTAATAATATTAGGTATTATAACTACGAGTACCCCAGCTAAAGTATAATATAATTATTAATCATATTGTTTTACATAATAAATCAGAGCAGGCAATTATTATTATGACGGGAGGCGTTTATAAGATCACACGGGGGAGGAAAGAAAAAAAACGTAAAGCCAATTTTGTACAATTTTTTACAATATTATACATTTATTTACCTACATAATTGTAGGTATAGTGTACGGTTGAATGCTAAACAGGTTGCCGTTAACCGATTGGAAACTCAACAAATGGGCGAAATGTAGCGTTTCGAAATCACACGGTCGGGTGGTCTAACAAGCTTTGGAAATTTGGATATTATCAAGGACATATAGCCTTTGAATTAACAAACGCATCGCCAGCCTTTTCTTACCCCGTACCGGGTATGACGCACACATATGAACGTAATCGATGTGAAGACTTTGGACGATCTGTTTCGTTTATATTTTCCACACGGCGTAGTTCAACTGCAGCCATATGCTGACGATGATAATAATATGAGTCACATTAATATTATGTTGTATAGACATTTTGTGCTGTTATCGTAAATTATTGCACGGAACGATATAAACCGATTGTAATCGCTATAATAATAATAATAATATAATAGACCAAGTTCGTTAATGGTCAACAATAAAGGCGTGCGATTTGTTAAAACGGCAACGGCAATAATGTTAATCGCTAGACTTCTCGGCCAGAGTATTGTTGATTCAAAACCAAAAAAAAAAAAAAATAACTTCTATAGTTCGTATTTATAGAGATTATATTGTCAATATTGCTGTAAGTTAACGAACAATTAATGTAAATTATGTGTGATATTATAATATTATTAGTATACAATCTAATCTAATAAATAGGACGCTCAATCTTCGGCGATAAAGTTTGAATACCAATGATTCGCTTTAGATCGGTATCGTAGATCTCCAATTGCGTGCCCTCCACACATACGTTAGATGAATATATATTTATACAAAAATCGGCTTATATTGTACACATTTATACACATTTCTATTCATCATAATTCAACTCTTCTAAATATATAATATTAACAAGATTTTAGCATAAATATGTTTTTGGGCTGGGTACAGATATTTTTATTTTCTAACTCCGATTTTGCGTCACGCTTTGCTTATCATCGCAGAAACGAATAAAATTAAAGCCTAATTCCCAATAAGTATATATACAATAATTAATGATAACTTATTATTACACATTATATTTTATGATTCATAAATCTTCTTTGAAGTGAAAAATATTGAGTTCTACGTTTATGCCACACGATCACCACGCCTGAATTTGACACTTTTTTAATTAGGCTTTTGGACTTTAAATATTTAACTATTAAATTAAATCATAGTATTATATACAATATTATAATATACGATTGTTAAAAATGGATAGCTAAAAAATACCAGTTTTGGTAATTTAACGTCGTTTGTACTGCATAGATTAGGAAAAATGTATGACACGTGAATACATGATCATAACAATTACAGACTCAGGCTACATTCCCATGATATGTGATAACGACACAACTACTCTAATAGACAGTATATTATATTCTTATTTTATCGAAATTGTATATCTTATAATGTTATATCTTATGGTAAATATAGGTGAATATAGGTGAATATAGGTGAATATAGGTAAATATTATTATTATTATTATTTTTTTTTTTTGGTTCATAAGTTTTTATTCAATCTGTTACGAAAAAGAGAACAATAAGAATAATTGATGGTAAGTATAGGTTAAAATATCAATAAAAATAAAAAGGGCAGATTAAACAGACTATAGATGCCTCCCAGCGGAGGTACTACGACATGTGTAACAAATAATATTAAAGTGTGTATTATAATATGTGCGTGTGTAGGTACCTATATAATATGTATATATAATTCTTTAGTCTATTGACATCACCGACATTAGCCTACTTTTGATTCAAGTTAAATACGAGTGATGACATCTTATATAATTAAATGTAACGATGATTTGTAGAGTGTTTTAATATTGTTATCTGAAGTTTATAAAAATAAAAATATATATATATATTTCTGCGTTACGCTTCTTCGTAGAATGCTAGTTGTATTTACTATCGGAGATAAACTGTTGAATCTGTTAAGTTCTTCAGTAGTTCAGTGTATTTAGGCTTTGTATACCTAGGCTTTCATTGTATAAGTTACTATATCAGATCCCCCAACCTCAGCACAGTATTCTGGTGCCGGTTCTTTGCTGATAAGTAGGTGTGAATTAGATAAGTACTCTCAATCATGTGGTTATTACTTCCTTTCTATATTTAATCTCACGAGATATTTTCATGTCATCAATGTCTAGTTTTTTTTTTTTTTAATTCTGAGTTTGTTTGAGAGAAATGATTTATTCCCGTTCGTTTTCTTTTAAACAAGTTAACTCGAGTGTATCTGACGTTGTATTTAAGTTTGTTTTTATAGAATACTGAGATCAGGTGACTTCATTGGCTACTAAGTTTGCTGTTCTATTTCTAGGTATCCTATAATGACAAGAATCCCACTTGAATATTATTATTTATTGATTATTGATTTAATGCAACTTATAACTTATAGTGATCAAAGAATTGACTGATGGTGATGGTAATGCAGTTTGAGTTGAGATATGAAATCATTGTTTTTTACATGATAGACCATTATATTATATATCACATATAAATATATTATTATACTAGTTCTTGACAGTTATAAGTACTAATAAATAATAATTGTCTAGAATATAATGTTATACGCCTATATGATACTCAGCTGATCTGTGCAAAGACTCGGAACAACATTTTGGTATAAGTTCAAACTAAAATATATGTATGCATCATAAAGACTGTCTTGGGTATTTCATTTTTCAATACCAACAAGTATATTGAAATTGTCATTGATACATCAAATCCTTTCATTGTAACCTACACGTTTTACCGTGTATATTGTAGTGCTCAAATGGAATGTGAAATCTAATTTATTTATAATATAATACAATTATGCACGAAATGAAAGTACCAAATTCTTATTGGTTACAGTAAGTTTATATTTGTTTTGTTATAATTTTAAATTATATAAGCTTAGAATGTAAAATTCGATAAACAAAAGCATAAAATATATATTGACGACTGGAGTACCCATACAATCTACATATGCAACTTACTGATCTTTAATGTACTATAAATATATTATGTGCCATAGATATTTTTTTATTTTTAGACTTTAATCATTAAAAAAAATAAAATGATCCATCCGAAGTGGCAGTTTTATTTCAAAATTTACAGTAAAATAGATACCAATCCTTTATGAAGTCTACATAGTCTGCGCAAAACAAAATTTAATTCCAAGCTTGGTGCACGTGAACTAATAATAGCCACTTAAACAAGCATGTTTGAACGATTGATGGTATTTTACATTTAATAGCGATTTATGTTGTAGTTAATTGCATTTAAATATGTAATGCTAAACCCACATAGGTACTGAGATACTCAGTAGATCAAAAGAGTAATCAGGCTTATAATGCATACTATCATATTACTTAATATATAAATACAATAATTTGGATAATTCATCGTTTTGATCTCGAAAAGTGACTTTAAATTTGTCAAATTTGTATTGGAATGCATTCTACATTATAAAATTATGAAACAGCTATAGTTTTTCATTATTAAATCCTTCTATTAAATCAATCCATACTTTATTCACCATAGCCGGACTACTATATTTTACTATATTCCAATGTTAACTACATGAATAATAATTAAACAGAGATACTCGGTAGCCCACCCCTATAATATTATATATTTATGGTGTATATTATGTATATTTTCATAAAAAAACTAAACTGGTCTCCCTTTCCCGATAGCTAAAATATGGGGTACACTTTAGTGACATACTGATATATTTATAATTTTTTGAAGGGTTAATTAAAATTGTATTTTATTATAATTAGTGTGATAAACATAATTAATAAAATATATAATATCTTATAATATATTGTACAAATACACCTCAAGACTCAAGAGACACTGTCAAACTTCGTGATAGCTTCCAATGCCATTGTAAATATTCCCCACTGGGAAAATTACCTCAGCACATGTGACCCGGCACAATATATTAGGATCTAAACCATGCTGAATTAATTATCTACAAATGTTTTTCCATACTTGAATAACAAATTGTAATAATTTTATATTCCACATAAAACTATATTTTATGAACCGTTTACTTTAGTATTAACTTTGCGATCCTGGTAAATCTGACAAGCAAAAAAGTAATGTGGTAGACAGGTATTAGGTATAGAGGACACAGAGTTAAAGATGCTATATATTTTTTTTAATCAAAAACCAGACCATCTTGAGATTACTTTTACAAGTATTCAATAAAAACTACTAGATATTTTCCATTTCGAAGAAAATTTATAAATCATAAATATATATTAATAAGTAACCATTAATTGTATATTTATATACCTAACAAGAATTAGTTAAATTTTACACTTTATTTGTTTCTAAGATGATAAAAAAGCATTATGCAAGGTTGGTTAGAAAATAAAAATATTATGTGTATTTATGTTAAAATTTATAAATATTAAACATATTATATAATATATATGTATATTATGTCATGTAAGACAAAATCAATATTTTTTTTACGTAATAGGTATACTTATAGAAACATAGTAGCTTGTCTATAATAACATGACGTAAAGTTTAAAGTAGTTAGTTACATTTTTTCTGTGCATTTCACCAATAGTGGCAAATCACTATTTAATTAAATATAATTTTTTAATCTCGTTTTCTGCCAATATTTTTGACATGTCTAGGTTTTTATTTTTATAAAAATACATAATATAATATAACACCGGGAGATGAAAATGGGTACCACACTTTATTAAACTCGTTAGTTACCGCGTCACGTCACCTCGTCAGGAATATCACATTTATATCATACAAATATACGACGTATACAATTATAATATTATACAATATATATTTTTTGATACTCATAACACGTGGACGATTTGTTACGAATCGTAATCGTGTTAATACTTTCTATTTGACGGGGGTGGGTGGAAAAAATTAATTTTCTGCTCGGGTAATGTATATCACTTTTAATATAACCATCTCGCCCAGCGCTGCATGATAATAATAATATGACGGTGACACGCCGCGTGACAAATTAATATCATCTACACATAATATTATTACTATTATTATTATTAAATATGACGTCTGTGCAAAATATTATTTATAGTAATATACTGTGTACGTTGTATTTTTATATACGCTTCCAGACGTAGAAACGGACGCATTTCCCCAAAACTTATATTATTATTTTCCTCTCCGAACCACGTTACGATTCACCGTTAAAACGTATTTCAAAGTGTATAATATTATTATAATAGTATACATTATATAGGATTAATGCGCAAGGTTTATTTGCCGCACGGATATCGTCTTACGATCGGTTTAATTTGGGAAATAAAACATTTTACGTACACCCGTTACCGTACGGGTCTTGGTGTTTTATTTCAGCGTCCCATCGTAAAATCCCGTTATCGTTCCGCCGTATATATTATATGATATTATTATTATTATTATTATTATTATTATTGCTGTTCCACAGTGTAGTATAACATTATAATATACGAGTTGTTCGCGACCACATACTATACAGTGTAAGTGCGTATCACGATGTTGTACATATGTTAGGTAGCCAGATATCATATTATATTATATTATATTATATGACGATTACGTACTGAATACTATACAGAGTCACCGGTGGCAAAAAATTCACGCAAGTACCAAATAATAATACAGTCACCGGACACGGAGTTAAAATCAATAAAACATTTCACAATAGAAATATTATATGATTGTTATTTATAGTGTTTGGTAGTTGGGATGGTTATGACCGTTGGTTGAATTAGTATGTGAACATTTATTCGTCAATTTAAGTCATTGCGATGGTTTTCATCATATCAATATAATAGCGACTGTTTCGGTGTTTGCATTTTTATTTTTTTTTCCATATAAATTAAAAAAAAATATTAACAACGAGGTATATCACAACTATTTAAAGAAACAAAAACAAAACAATTTAAATAAATTAACAGTTTCGTCGAGTGACCAACATCACTTCCCCGATGCATTCGATCAGTAATTAGATTTATTTCCGTTTGTTATACATTATGTATAAGTTATAAAAACATAAAAACAAAAAAATAAATGGTTTACAGTCCTATAATTTTAGATGATACCAGTGGCGTGGCGAAGGGGGTCTAGAGGAGCGGCCGTTTCTCCAAAATTTGGGTGGGTGGGTATTGGGTAATGGGTATTCATTTTTAGTATACATATACTGTACACAATATACTATAGAACTAATGAAGTACTAATGTAAAAAAAGGTGGCAAATGGGTACCGCTCTGCTGTTCATTAGATATCAAATGGGTCATTGTAATGGTTGTGTTAAATGTTAATTCAATGATACAAAATCATTGTACACCAAAACTGAAACTGAACGAAGACGGTCTGCCTATATTACTATAAGTATATTTTATAATATTGCTAATTGCTATTAAAGTCATTTATACTAACAGTATATTAAATTTACTTTGTCAAAAACATTTAATTTGTCGTACTTTAAAAGTTTTATGTACCTACCCACGAATAATATTTTTAAATTACAAAAAATAAGTTAATAACTAAACACGTTATTTTTCGTTTAGGTACTATATCTAATTGTATTCTAATTTGAACTTAAAATGTCTATAAAAATGACTGTGTGAATATATTTTTAGAGATTTGGGTAACAATATCAACTATTTATGAAAAACTATGTTTTAATTAATCATTAACTAAAACAATTATCATTTTATATATTTTTATTTTTTAACTACAATATAATTTGCAATTTTTCGTAATTTTCTTTTTATTACTTGTATTCGAAAATGTTTTATTCATTTCTAACTGAAAAGTATATTGCAAATTTTCGAGACTGATGAATTTCGTCAAAATTCTAACTTCAGACAGTCGTAAAAAATTATTGAGGACTTACGCTCAACTTTTTTTTTAATTTCACTATTAACAACTTTTTGAACCGTCCCTTTTACATTTTCAAGTTTATTGCCCTACCAAAAATTTTTTACTGACAGCAATCAAAAAACAATTACATAGGTATACAGCTATCAATAGTTCAAAAAGAATCAAAATATTTTGCCAATATTCGGTAAGACAATTTCATGTACCTATGTATACGGTTATTATTTCATTATAAATCAATTTTGATGAAAATTGGCTTTGTGTAAAAATTCTCACTTTAGATTCTGAGTGGAGCGATGAATATTTATATCGATTTTACAATTATGTGTTTTTTTTTAAATTTTAAAACTGTCATTACCTTTTAAGACAGTAAAAATACTTAGATTTTCTTCAGCCGTATCTTTTCTAATAGAAAAATGAATAATTTGGGGAGGGGGGGGGTCTAAATTCTAAAAAATTCTAAAAGTGCTTGAAAGCGCTGGAAAAAGAAAAAAAAATTAAACGGGAATTTTTACGCAAAGATGGTTTACGACAAAATCGATTTTAATTTTTGGTATAACTCTACAACAAATGACCGCAGATACATGAAATTTTCACTAGTTGTTTATATTAGCATTTTATATACACGATAAAATTTTTAAAAAATATCAATTTATTTTGAACTGTTAACGGACATTTTCAGTTTCCAATTTTTTTTAGTTTTTTTTTTTTCTATGAATGTCAATAAAATTTTATTCGTTGGGTAAAAAAGCCTGAAAATTTAATACAAGGCTCTTAATTTATTGTTCCAGTGAAATTTGTAAAATATTAAAAATCCATAGTTACAATTTTTTTCCATAAGTATTTAAAGTTTAAAAAAATTTTTCTTTTTAAGTCTAAGATTTTCAAATGTAATTCAAGATTCTTTATAAGGGTATCTACCTTTATCAATAAAAGAATGTCTATAAGAAAGTCAAATTAAATTTTTATGAGTGTTTGAGGTTCAAATTTTTACAACATTTGGATATTCACTCGACTTCTCATGTAGCGATTTTCTTATTTTGTTGTAATTTAAAAATGAATAACCATAGATTCTTGAAATGTATATCATATATCTATTTTATCAATTCCTATACTTGATAAAGTTTTCAAAATATTTTAACGTGTTTTGAGCTGTTTACGGGCAATTTAAAAATTGTTTTCTAAACATTTCAACAAAATATTATTCGTTAGGCCAAAAACCATCAAAGTTAATTACAAAGCTCCTGATATATTGGTTAAATAGCAGTGTAAAAATACAAAAGCATAATTTTTTTTATATGTATTTAAAGTTCAATTTTTGACAATATTTATCAATTTTAATATTTAAAAACAATTTTGTAGTTAAAACTGTACGGCAGAGCGATATCCACTTACCCACCTTTTTTCCTTATTTTTTTTTAGTTTTTACCATGTTTTTGAGAATAACTCAATTTTTTTATTTCTACCATTCCCCCCCCACCAAAAAAAAAAAAAATAAAAAAAATACTAGATTAATTTTCCTATCAGCAAAAAGATGCTGAAGTAGAAAATCAGACACCAACATTATTTTGCTCCTATCAGAATCAAATAACTTAAATAAGAAAATAATAAACTAGAAGCTATGCATGTTATTAACTTCAAACGTTTCAAGAATGAATTGTCATTGTACCTGTATATAAATGTTAAATAAATAATAAACATAATATTATTTAACGCAATTTTTTTCATAAAATATTGGGTGGGTGGGTGGGTGGTTAGAATAAAATCTTTGCTTCTTATTTTAAAATAGTTCACCTCGCCACTGGATGATACTGTGTGTGATTTTTTTTTTGTTTAATATACCATATCATTACATTAAACATTAAACTAACGAAATTCTACAAACCCTAATTAATATTAATACCAATCGTAAACCTGCATACGTTAAGTATAATGATAAGTTAAAAGTATTGGAAATTTTAAAAAAGAATCGATTAGAAGAACAAATGTATTTATAGGGAAAACAATAATATGTCGAAACGCATAGTGTTATCTATGTAAATATTGATTTTATCGTATTCCTTATAACAATTAAGCTTAACAATTTTTTATTTTTGATCATTTAAACAGATACGTTTGGCTGTTGATACTGTTTATAATGTAAATAAAAAATAATTAATATAACTAATTTATTAGTCCACTAAAAACGTTTGCTTGTATAACTATTAAGTAGATATATTATGTCACAATATATTATGAGTAAATAAACATTATTTATATAGCTAAACGATTGTCAAGATGCTGGGTAACAGATTATACAACCTTTTGTATAATATTATACAATACAGTATATTATTTATTTATTTTTATTGGTTACATTTTTTGAGTTTATAAAATAAAATATAATTGTCTATTACTTATTATAAATTATAATAATATATTTTATTCCATAACTTTAGCCACATAATAGTAACACTTTTACAACACATTCCATTAAATATTCATAGGTAAAAGAAATAGTCATTATTTGTTCCGTTGAATGTAATTATGATTGAATTTGTATTTGAATTACCAAACTTACAAAAATGTTTTATAACATAGGTTAGATTCAAAAAAATATATATCTGTATAATTTTGGGCTTCTTTCATCTATTTGATATTATTTTATTATATCATTACTTATGTAGATTAAGTTGGATTAATTTATATTAGGCTGTCAGAAATATGATATTAAATACAGTGAGTTCCGCTTAATGTGATCACTGGTTTATAGAATCAATCGTTTATTGGAATCAAAAATAAAAATCCCAAACCAAATATAAGGTATATTGAAAAAAAAATGCTTTTTGGAATCAACTGGTTAATAGGATCAAAATGGCCTGAACCAATGCGATCACATTAAGCGTTTTCACTGTAATACGAAAGTAAAATATAGAAAAAATGACTAATATATTGAACTGGTACTAAAATTGATGTTAGATTATTGTTCTGACGTAGAATTATTTTACCTACAATGTTCGGTAATCGTTCATATTTGGATCCAAATACCAAATTGAAACGAAACAAAATCATTTCCCGCGACGAATGCTTAATTATATCACCACCATTTATTTAGGAGACAGTAAATTTGATTCAATTATTTCATATTCAAAAAGTTTTTAATATAATATTATTATATACCTTTATTTTACGATTCTCTTACTAGCTGTTTGTCGTCGTTACGATTGTGTGGATTGAAGGAGACATGGGAGTATAAGTTTTATTTTTCCCATCAACTTTTGAAAACCCGAAAACTTATCTCACATATAATTATAAATTCCAGATATTTTAACGAGTTTGTTACTGAATACCTGCTATGAAAATTGAAACTGTATACTTTCCGCGCATATGAACCATTATGTCAAAGCTAAAAGAGTAAAAGAGTTTTTCAGACAAGAAATTATAGTATTGCATATTCTGTCAATCAATATGCAAATAATTTTCAGAAAACATAAGTTTCAGTCTCAAGGTGGAGTATTTTCAATACAGCCTTTAATTTTGCAGTACTAATGAATAAAATAGTACATAATATCTGCCATCTGATTCATGTAAAAATAATGATAATTAAGTAGGTACTGATTGTAATATACGTATAAAATATAAAACTTTACAAATATAATTTCTTATTAAAATTGTATAATGGACTGTATTAAAAACTTGAATACAATGATATTCTATCATTGTATGAGAAAAACGATTCTGAGCGGAGATGGTTGGTCAGTCTGGATATTTTATATTGTTATTAATTATTATATCATGTAAGTTTAATTAATATTATAATTTTTTATTCGTTTTTATGGTGATTAAAAAAGCGTTAGAAATTAAAATACTATTTTTAGTGGTTTTTCGTAGTTTTTCGGTGGGTTTTTCCCGCGGCATTAAATAACTATTGATAAAATTTAAAAATGACCTCCCTAAAGTACCATCTTCATCCAATTTTTTAAAAGATAAGGTACTATATATTGAAATCGAAGCACTCCTTCTGGTAGAAATTTTGTATACAGGATATAAAAAAAATAAATAAATAAATACCATTGTAAAACCAATAGCTTCCTTGCTCCACTCAGAATCTAAAATATTATGTTTGTGATTACTGTAGAATAATTTATGGTTGGTGAGTGTTAGAGGAAAAGGAATTACGCGTTTTCTATCGTCTTGACTATAATTCAATATGGTTACCACTAAGAAGAGTTAGGTAACGGTACTCAGTAATATGATCAATGGTCATAACTATCTTGTGGACTCAGTACTCAGAACAAGAACGCTAAAGACAATTAAGTTTTTTAGAAAATCGCTTTTAAACTTGATAGCATGTTTTCAAATTGTCAGAGTTTCAAATTTATCAAAGATTCTGTGCATGCCCCCCACATAAAATTTTGAGCCCCTGTACTAAATGTTTTTATGGGCCCTATAATTATAAGCTACCAATAACTAGGTACCTAAAAACTTCCAAAAAAATACAACCCATTAAAAGGAGTAATACACGATTTCTAGGTGATAAATAACCCATAACTTAAAATGACAAAATTAGTATAGAATAAGTAATCCTATCAAAAATTACAAATACATGTCAAAAGGGCCCTTGCATTCCAGGTCAAACAACCCCCCTCCCTTAATTCTACGTACAATATTATCGATTATTATTTACTATATAATATAATTTTAACACAGAATTCATTTATAATGATAGTATTTAAAATGTATGCTCAAGAAATTATAATTAATATAAAATAGTATTTTCTGGGAATAATTTTCCAACCTGAATATAGGTAACTGAAAATATATTTTATATTCATGTATAATGATGATGTCAACCTAAAAAATAAGAAAACCTGAGTGACAAGAATTCTTAAGGCTGTCGGAGCTAACTATTTATTAAGGTGCGAAAATGCTGGTTAGGTTTCTATAGTTTCATGGAGCGTCATACAATCACAAGATGACATACAGAAAAATACAAATTTACCCTTTAAATTATCGAAAACAACCTTAAAGGAAAAAAGATCATGCCTCGTAAAATGGTCTGATATTTTTTATGTAAAAGAAAGATTTTACTTTTTAATTAACTTTAAATAGTTCCAGAAAAATACATTTTATACTATCTACTCAAACATTTTAATATGTGGATTTTATTAAAACTTCTTAAAATAGAGTGTTTAAAATAACACTTCAAATACAAACAAAATTATTAGAATAGGTATGTCTATTTCATGAGGCATGAAAATGTTTTCTGTGAACTAAGTTTTAGTATTTAAAACGCGTCTGCTCCGACGCCCTGAATCGAGGAATATTATAAATAATAATTCATAACTGTAAAAAAGTCATTACAGATATTTGATTATATAGTGTTTTTATCAGAATTGGGTTCTTAGAGGTTTATTTTATTTTATATTTAGTAGGCACTAGGCACCAATACTTTTTAGTTTAGAACCAAAAAGTTTTATTTATATAACGAGAAACTGTTTTACGGTTCATGTAAATTTAGTACATTAGGTATTTTTAAGTTTATTAATAATTTAAAAGGGTGAACCGGAAATGATTTAACGAGAACAAATTATAATTATTTTAAACTAAAAACAGGGAACGGTAATAAAAACAAGTTAGGGTTAGGGCCTATAATATAAAATTATATTATAATATATTATTTACTTTAATATGCATAGCACATACCTATGCCATATCAATAAATACGTAATGTCGTAATGAATTATAGTAATTTATACATAATAGTATATTATTCCTTAACTACAACCTAGAGTTTACTGACCCAGCATAACTTAATATGTATTATAATAATCATCATTATATCAGTATAATATTAAATTAATCGACAATAATTGTGGATCGAATACTAATATAATTTTCTACGATTGTCCATATTAATTTAACGCATCAGTGATGTCGTATTTCTATATACGTCGAATTTCAATGAATTGTTAATATTAATAATTATATATTTATATAATATTATATCCTTTATCATATTATTATAATAATATTATATTATGCAAAACGATACACCGAGCTAGGGCCGTCGGAAAAACATTGATTTTATCGGTTGAGAAATTGCTACCGCCCACACACCTTTGCCGCTGCCCACCCCCCCCCCCCCTCAACCATGGTCATCCCCTTCCTGCGCCGGTGTGCAGTGCCACCGCCGCCACCGCTGCCGTCTGACGAGTACGCGCCATTCTGGGTCATATCGTATTGATATTTCGCCACGTTTCCCGCCGTCGTCGTGGTCGACGATGCCGCCTCCACCGCTGCCACTGTCGCCACTGCCGCCACTGCCACTGCCACTGGTGCCGTCGACTGTGGTCATGGTCGCCGTATTGTACGACCACGATTGCCACCGCCACCGCCGGTCTCACTAATTAACATTAACCCACGCCACTGGTGCCCCGCCGATACGGACGGAATGGATGTGCGTGGGCGAGGAGAAGGCGGCCTCGTTTCCGCCCCTATGTTCTTATCTCTTTCGTATTATCTCGTGTGCGTTTGTTTTCCTTTTTTTCCCTCCCTCACTAAACGACTCTACACGCGCACGAACACTTATAGGTATACGGTATACGATTATTATACCCATTAGACACCATTTGCACGCGATTTTTTTCTCCTTTTTTTCCTCTCCACCTTTCGCCAAAATCACTCTAAAAGATTATCCTTTAGTTGGTTGTTTTTTTTCGTCGGCTAAAATTTTTGCTTTTCATTGTGGACGAGTAAAATATCGTTTTTTTCTTCGTTTTTTGTCTGTGTATTTTTATTTTTGTTTGACGGTTCGAAATGACAATAGAACGCGTGCATCTCCGATCAATTCTAAAAGTTTAAAACTCTAGACTTTTTTTCTGTTTTCATGGTCTCTTCTCCCTCGTTTCCACTCACACCATCATACAACATTTTACGGTATTAAAATTGTATCTTAAAAGGACATCGCCCACATGTTTTATCTCTGGCTAACTTATTCATAATTTAGCCTATTTTACGTTTAGAAGAACTCATTTTACTCTGCTGTTTTAAATTTGATAGTAAATTAGTAAATCAAACTTTTATCAAATTTAAAAGTTACAATTACTATCTAAATCCTCACGTATAATTGTTGTTATATTTTAACTATGCATGGAAATTGAGCATAATAAAATGTACAAACAAATTACAGTTATAAAACGCCCATAACTTGCTTTAAAATTATTGAAATATCATAAAGGTAAAACCCTAAAATGGTAATATATTTTTTATCCTTGATAATCGGTCAATTTATTTACTATAATATTAAAAGCAACTATGTAAAATGTATTATTTTTAACTTAAAATGTACTATGCTATACTTTAATAATACTGAGACAACACATACGGGTATGACGTCGTTTTCATAAAAAAATCTTCAAAACTTTTAAGAATATATCAATGGGACACAATATTATATTATGTATTATAATTTATTTTTTCTGATTTTCTGGGATTAGGGTCGTTCTTTATATTATACATAGGCTTTTGTAACTTTCTCTTTTCTTACATTTTCAATAAACTTTGAGCGTATGGTTATTGATTTTCTTTAAAGTAAATATTTCACTTTATACTTTATGGATGTAGAAAATATGTTTGCAATACTTTTTTTTTCATTTTCCATTGTAGTCATTTTACGCCACGTAACCGCGTAATATAATAGACATTATATTTGTATTTACTGTACGTATCCAAATAGAAGTTAAGTAACAAGACACGATATTATTTATTTTATATTTTTTGAAATTATATAATAAAATACTTAATATAAGTAGTGAATGCGTGTCTTGAGTAATATATAAGTTTCGTAAATCATTATAATTCTGTTGAAAAATGTTTTATTTTTTTTGAAATGGGTACTTTTGAACGGAACTTGTAGACGTAAAACCCACATTTAAATATAAAATAATATTATACATAATGTGGTGCATGCATGATGTTATATATTTTTTAAATAACAATATTAAACACGTATTATTAAAACTTATAACTATCTGCGTCTCGTATTAAACCAAAATCACGAAAAAAAAATATGTCATACCTATATTTAATGGAAAATAAATAAATTAGAACGATACAATTCTAAACTTTTACGATTTATTGTTAAAATAAATAAAAAAAACCTAGATTACAATCTCAATGGATGTTTTTCTGGTTTTTCCTATTATGTAGATAACAAAATAGTTTTTTCAATATTATAATAGAATTAGACATTATTTATTATTTCAATACCACTGTTAGTATCGTTTTCTTTTTAACGATTATTCATCAAATTACATTGGTTAATCGCATATACCTGTAATCGCTTCGTACTGTAAAGTTTCTATGTAGTAACCATTTCTCTCGAAAAGACTCTGCTATCGTTTCGGAGGTATATTATTTGCATGTCGTGACTGTGTTTGATATCATTACTTATTATCATAATGTTTTTAGTGTTCTATATTTTGTGAAAAAAAAAACCCTATGCTAGAACACTTTATAGAACTCGTGGTGCGGTGTACTTTTAATATAAGTATTATATTATATTAATGGGCACATATTATAATGTTTGTTCGTGAATTGATATTATAATAATTATATTATGTCCCAACGCGTCTACAGTCGGTGTGGTTTCATTAACGTCACACGGATCCGATAAATTATTAAATAAAGCCGGTTGGTGCTCTGCAGAAATAAGTGTGTGGAGGTATGGGTGAGGGATTTTATTTTTTGTGAGAGTGAGTAGAGGGGGCACGTGACGCAAAAACGGAACGTTTGAAAATGACAAATTGCTATAACTAAATACGCAGCCGCCGGCACGACACGGCGGTCATGGATATATATATAGAAATAAATATGTCGTGGGATTATTCGGGCAAAATGATTAATAGCCGGGTGGCATGTGATATCCTCCTCGACTCTCGAGCCACAACCGCTCCTCCGTTTTGTCACTCTTTGCCTGTAAACGTTTTGTGTTTATTTTCTTGGTTTTTTTTTTTTACACCCAAACACACCTAAACAACCACCATGCAACAACGACGCCCAGAGAGGCTTTCCTCGTTTTAAAATTACCGTCGTTCGTTACACTGGAGCACAGCACCCCATCAACTACAACATCGGTTACGTTACGAACTCGACGGCAGCATATATGCTTATTTTTTCTTTTTACATAATATAATATACCTACTATTATAATATATTATTATGTATTTTTTATTTTTTTTAAAGTAACGAGTTTATTATAATGTATTACGACACTTATTACTACGCTAAACCACGAAATTGGATATCCATTAGGAAGCTGCAACCTGTAGGGCCGTGGCCATAACTCACGCACGTAGGTATATACTCATATCCAGAAGATGGTTATTATTATTATTTATAAATGTTTACTTTCTCCTGAATTTCGATAAAAAATCTTTTCCAATACCTAGTGAGTAGTCCGTCCAAATGTAAGACCAACAAAGCAGCATAAAAACAATCTTATATCAAAGTGTTTGTCATGCTGACAACGACTGGAATGTTTATAATTTATAATTAGATATAAAAGATATTTTTTTCTCATTTTTGACATTAATAATTGAATATAAACAAAAAATATAAGGAACTATTTATGTAGATGAAGTCCAAAAGTAAAATATAATTTGAGATGGGGGAGGGGAAATTATAAAAATTAATTAGGGTAGGTATAGATTTGAAATGTGTAGTTTCTTTATACAAATCAAATAAATAATAACAATATATAATAACTAATTACTAATTACATTATTACTTTATCACTACTCGTAAATTAAATGTTTGTACCGTTGTGTTTTAGATTCCTATACCATGCAGACCACAGAAGACATTTTCAGTTTTGGTTTATGAGATACCCGAAGACATTCCCGATGAAGACATTCGCCATTCGCTGTACAAATTTCAAACTGTCGTCGAGGTCGTTAGACTTTATCATGCTGGTAATTTTTAATATAAACCACATAATATGGAACCATAAAAAAAAAAACATCCATTTATGAAATAATTCAATTTAATTAATATTGTATTATCATTTGAATTCAAAAGGCAATATATTTGTATATAATACGTATTCATAAGAAATTAGTAAGTGAAGCTACTGATTTGGTTGGTGGAAGATGTATTTTAAATGACAAACGTAGCACGCTACTAGAAATTTTCCACTACGGAGACAAGTTATAAATCATAAATATATTGTTTCAATAAGACTTAACCATTGATTGTATATATATCTAGTGGAAATTAGGTAATTTTTACTTTTTATTCGTTACTATAGCGACAAGCAAAGTGCTATTCAAAGTCGGTTAGAATATAAAACTAACTGTACCCAGTCTAAATAATTATTTACGCTGAACTATTCTAACTACCCATTTCATTTTGGGAGCGGGTCATGTCTTCGAACGTCATGTTTTCGAATGACGAGTGTTAGAAAAGTTATCTTTTAGAATCGTAATGTAATTGAAAAATGATTGACTGTTCGAATAGATATGTCATTGAAAAGTTATAAGTACAGCAATTATTTATTTAAATTAAAAAGCGAACTTATATTTAAAAAAAATAATAAAAATAATATATAAAAAATATTTTTACAAATAATGTTTTTTTTATATTATTAGGTAATTAAAAACTTAAATTATACAATCGTTTTTAAAAACTCCAATTTACAATAATTAGGATTGTCGTTTATTCATTGTTGAATTAATTGCAATCTGGGATTTCGTTCCAAACCATATTGCTTTTTCTTTATTTGATGACCAGATATTATCGTTTCAATTTGTAATTCTGTTTCAACTTGAATTTTTTTCACGATTGTAATAAATTTGTGAAGCCCTGAATAAAATATATGAAATTATAAATATAATATATATTAATGACATTTGTAATATGATTTTTACCTGGATGAGGAGATGTAAGTCGATTTAACTCTCTATGCCATGATCCAGCTATATTAGTAAGTTGTTCTCGGAAATTCTAACCGAACATGATTGGAAACTGACCAAATATCTGGTGAAAATAATGGAGGATTTCGAGAAGGCAAATTGTTAGGTCTACCCCTTGTCCTCATACCGATTTTTTCTAGTACGTACGTTTCTTTAAAGTATGTTATTAAACTTTTTTTCTTCATTATTATTATTGAACAAAAGTTTTAAAAGAGCCCATGCTTCTTGAGCCTTAAGTAAAAATAACTATAAAAATATCATAATTAAAATATCAATTTTAATTATCTAATGACTAATATCGTACCATGTCAATCGGAAAAAATTCCATTTCAGTGATGTGTCTAGCTAAAAGATTAAAATCTGCATCATTTGAATACTTGGTAGATAAATCAACATTTTGTATTATACTAAGAATTGATAAGGAGTTCTATACCAGCTATTATTATAAAATTAAAACTTACGATTATTATTATCAGCAGACATAATATTATACTCAAGGTGGATATATATTATATATATCCATTATCCACCTTGATTATACTATATTAATAAACTTATACTGTATACTTAAACATGATAACATTGGGTTATAGTGTGTTAACCAATGCCCAATAATATAATATTATCTTAAAATAAATCATTTTATTTACTAAATAATTAACAATATATTAATTATATTACATAATATTATATTCTACGGTACAATATAAAATACATAATATTCAGTTAAATATTTTAAAGGTGATGAAATTAATTAATTAAATAATTAGTTCGTGTTTACATAATGCTCGTACACGGGTAATCGGTTTTGGTAGTAATTTGAAAGTTTCCGAGGGAGTGTTACTCAAAACGATAATAATAATAACTTACCAAGTTGGAACATCATTAAACATTACTAATGTAAACTACCAAAACAAATTCGATGTAATGCTTAAACGTCAAGTCATTTAACTCGTAAAACAACAGTATTAATTAATCAAATCTCTGAACACCATGATATTGCTTACCGCATGCAATACAATGTTCGACAATATTTATTTAAAATTGAATAAATTGAATTAAATCTATACACTTTAGGAAGTTGTTTCTTTTTACAAATAGTAATGTTAAGAGTCGGTGGACTTGTATTGATAAATTCTTTGTTAAGTACCTAATAATATGCAATTATACTGAATAATAATGTTCTAAACCAATAATGAGCGGATATAGGTACCTTCAGTGTACCTGGTACACATAGTATTGAGATTATAGTTCGAAACTAATTTTGGTGAATATTATACTGCTTACTGGTACATATCCATTAGTATACTAATTGTTGTACCAATTCTGGTGCATATACTAAATATGTAAGACTTGAAAATTAATAAAATTCAAATAGGCGTATCATAATTGTATTTCCTAATGGACTTTACTTATTGGTGAGAGTTGAACCTTGCCCGAATCTTTACTGTTTCTATCTCATACACATAATGTACTGTACAGCGAATATTGCACATTGAAAACTAAATTAATGTAGATCATAAATTATAATAAGTGATTTTAGTGTTCATGCGCGTTTTGTAAGGATTATAAACATTTAAGAAAATTACATTATTCTGGGCGTCTCTTGTACCATTTTTTTCTATTGTATTCTGCATTATGATAAAAAAATGTATACATTTTTTTATTATTTTATATTTACAAATTAAAAACTTCCATAACCTTAAAAAAAAAAACACAATACAAATAAACCTTTTAAATGTTGCATAAAAAAACATGTTTTTAATAAAGTTTTAGAATTATATTAATTTTGTAGCCCATTACAGCAACGTAACTATATAAATTAAAATTATATTGTCTGGATGACGTTTCTTATTGACGGTATCAACACTGAACGCCACAGTAGGTCATATTGATAAAATTTACAATCTAGATTCTAAAATCTAGATTGATCTTAATGGATGGGAAATAAAACGTATGATAAAACAAAAAAATAATTAAAAAATAATAATATGGAGAGATGAATTATTATTTAAAGACAATTTATTACGGAGAGATGAAAAACGATTTGACCACGTCCAGTCACAGTTTGGTTAGGTTAGTTATGCTATGTAAACTTATGCTATAATATATGTATTGGCTTGCACGCGAAAATGCACATCGGTTTCCAGTCTTTTCGGACGTTATCCCCTCAACCCATAGCTCCTCATATTACTCTTGTAAATACGTCATATCTACAATATATTACATGCGTACGGGTAATATTGGTTTTCGTATTTGAATATATTTCCGTTTTCTTTTCCCCTATATAGATATATACATACAGTAAAACATCAACATGTACGCGTCATGTTTTGCACGTACATTTTTCAATAGGAAAACTCGAAAGAGAGTATAAAACGAAATACTTTTGAAAACTATACGCAGAAAATCCCACTCACATATTATAATATATGTATATAATATACGCATGTCCGGCGGCGATGCCTCTGCGGGGGTGTCGGATTAAGCTCGTAGAGAGTTTTTTCCATTCTTTTCTTTCTTTGCACCACTTCCACACTCTCTCTCACTCCCTCACATGCTAACCGCCTACCCGATGCGCTGAGAGGCAATATCCCGGTAGGTCGAAATAATGTTTACTGATTCTTATTATTTTACTCGATGGTGAACGATCGGTGGGTCGGGGGGGGGGGAGGGGGTTAACACTTCTAAATCGTAACAAAATAGTCCACATGCATCCAAAAAGCACTGTTTAAGACCTGACTGCCGAGGAAAGCTAAATATAATAATATGTAACCTACATTATATAATATCATCGGCTAAAGTAACTTTTTGGAATTTTCAATGAACAATTTATAAAGATGTATAAAATGAATAATAGAATTTAAGTAAAACCTAATTTATTTGATTACAAAAATTCAACAAAAGAAAAATGTAAAAATAAAAATATTTTTGTTGTATAAAACTAAATAATTTGAATAATTTGTTGGAGGTACTTATTATAACTTATTACAAACAATTTTCTTTTTTTATACAATTATTTTTGAATATGAAGTGGCTTGGCTCCTATTTATTGCAGTACATCCAGACTCTATTTTTACGGAATTTAACTTATTATTTTTATCTCAGGAAATTGTGTCATAATACAATTTAAAAAATAGCTTATAGAAAAATCTTAAGTTTTGTATACGATAGGTATTTATTTTTGTGAGACACAATTAATTTCACACCAACGTATATTGTTGTATGATTCCCTTGTAATTTTCCACCGTCCACTTTAAATTGTTGCGTTGATCGTTCCAGTTAAATACAGTGTGATTAAGTAGAAAGAAATTATAATTAAACCAGAGTATATAAACTGGAAACCATTTTTAAGATTTACACTTTTGAAACATAAAGTACCTACACATTTTTAATTGGCAGTGGCAGTGAAAATAATATGGTTTTATAATGAATTTAAAATGTATGTAACAAAAATATTTATTTCAAACTTTAATACTTTTATAGAAAATTAGTATTTACCTTAAAATTAATATTACATGTAATGCATTGCCTTTATAGGTGTGTAGATGTCCAGTGCAAAACAAAATACAATTAACATTATATAGCCGCCTGGGGTATTGCAACCGAAATAGCTCTTCTCACACTCAGGTTTAGTTGTAGTTAAAATATATATTATTGTAATAATACAATTTCATACTATGTATAAGTTGTATCACTGCAGGCTAGGATCCACTGCAACAACAACAACTAAATGGTAATTTTTGGCCCTTCGACGCTCAAAATATGTTGATAACCCTCCGGACGTATAATAATATTATGCCGTATTAATCATTGCATATATATATTATGTATACAAATCAAGACTTTCTGATTGGTTTGAGTCAACTCAATGAAAATTAGAATATTGGGTCAAGACCTGATCTCTAAATTTAAATCAGTTGGTTCTCTAAAAATCAACCGTAAGAATTTGGTGTAATAATATAGTATAAGCAACTGTGAGTTGTTTATTGTCGAAGCTCTTAAACGAAAAATGTTGAAAAAATATTTTATTCACAGATTTATTTATTTATTTATTTATTATAATAGTAAACGGGACAGGCCCTTGACATTTATACAGCATTAATAATTAATAATAATAATACACTATTACATACATAATATTTAACAGATAATAATATAATACAAAATAATTAGATACAAGAAGTTAAATTAATTTGTGCTTAGGTGTAACTTCTTGATTTGTTTTATACAGTTACTTCATAAGACCTATTAAAATATATTCGAATAAACTTTATGTATATCAATTAAAGGACTGGTTCAATCTTAGAAAATTGTTTTAACATAATAATTTGATTTTAATAATAACATTAAAAAATTGATTGATCACATTATAAGCAAGATCAAGGCACAAAGCTCATATTATGATATATTGATTTTTTTCTATTTTAGATACATGTAAGACTACTATTGCTCTCCTGGTTTCATATTATTTTTGTTGAAGTGGTGGATGTCGGTGGTTAATATGGATTTAGATTTTGAGTGAGGGCACTATCAAATATTTTACAAGCATGAGGTATTTTATAAGATATTTTTTGGGGTGATAAAAAAAAAGCTAAAATAGATTCTTTCAAATTTTCAACACAGCTTTTGAATTGTATATACTTAGAGTGTCGTTTTGGAGCCCCATTCTGTGATGTTGGCGCTGATAATATCATATACAGTTTCCCAAGAGATTGGAATAAAATCATCCATGTATAGCAGTTAATATGTTATTTATGTAAGTGTGTAATATTCACGGGTTCTGGTATTTATTTGAAAAATTAAATTGAAAAAAAAATGAAAACAGCAATTTAAATTTGTTGCTGTTTATGAGTTTAATTTACAAAAGTCTTATTCTTACGAAACATACGGTAGGATATTGGTAGACAAATTCTATCTATTTAAAACATTTTCCATCAGTGTAGGAAACCGTGAAACGGAGCCCCGAGAGACGGTATTATATAATAACAACTACGTGCAATTATAGCTGTCCGGTACATATACTAATATTGTATACAGTAGAACGGGTGCCTTGGGCATTGGAATTCGATGCGTCTTTTCTGTATTTGATTATATATATTATTATGGTTGCTGTAATAATTCGTATATATATATATATATATATATATATTTGTATTGTACCACCGCGGGCTATAATATGCTGTAACAATATTGTAATCGCAAATACTTTAGCTGTCGGCGAGCAATTGTTTATAAGTTTATAACCCCACGAAACTAATATCGGATATTACGCAGTTCGTCGTCATATTTATTATAGATGCGATGTCGAGTTTTATGTACAATTTTAGCTGTACAACACGATAATATGCCGATTTCACATAATTTTGAATTAATTTGACGAGTAGTACATAATATTATATACATAGTGTTAAATAATTATTTTAAACATTTATAAAATATATATGAAATGTTGAGGAAGAGGGGGAGGATGCAGATATCCCCCAATCAAGTACGGCGTAGTTGCTAGTTTTAGTGTTGTTTTATTCAGAAAAAAAATTGTGGGATATCAAAAAACAATAACTCTCTATAGATTGGAATCAGACCCGGATTAATATTTTACATTGTTGTATGTATTACATGGAATGTTTATCGAATTTCTCGATAGTTTTCATGAAAATGGTGGAAAAAGATAATGTAAATGCGTAAAACTATCGATATACCACCAATAATAATATGTAACCAATCGCGGAAAGTCGAACTATGCGTGGGGCTATATAATAACTGTCTGGCGCAGAGTAATAAGATAATCATTTTATACGCACACACCACGGTCGTGGTATGGTATTTTCAATTTCCCTTGTTCGCCATATCGGTAAACTATTTGAAAATATATACATAGCTATGTCAAGCGTTGGAATTCGTATATTATGCCTGTGCATTTCCCCGGTGTTTATTGTATTATATTTACGTCCATACTCCATACTAATAATATATTATTTTGTATATTATTATTATTATTAATATTACTACCTTTCGTATTTACAGTGAACAACAGTGCATTGCAACCCATTTCGTAAATAATATAATAAACTTAAATAAATCAATTTAAAATTGAGTACACATTTAATTTACAGCTAAACCAATCTAACTTTTTGATTTATTTTAAATTAATATTATGACAATAACCGAAGTCAATCCATCGTTACATAGGTTATGTATATTACATACTCTTATCAATTCAAAAAATAATTGGTTACATTTTATTCTGTTAGTAGCTCAAAAAAGTACCTTCTTCAATTAGACTTACATGATGAATAATTTGAAATGTTGAAACTTCCTATTTTAACTCTTAAATAGCTACAAATAACAAATCTATATTTACGAATAATAATGATAAAGTCTACATTAAAATCATATGTCCGAAGTTTGATTCTAAACTTTATTATCTTACGCCACAAACATATGCTACTGAATTAAATGTTAAGCATCTTAAAAAAAAATGATATTAATATATTGTAATTGTTATAAAATGCTTGTTCATTTTAATTAATCTTTGATCCTTGAAAAGTTATATTAATAAATCTGACATTTAAAAAAAAAATCAAAGACACATTATAATAATATTACGTACCTGTATACATAAGATATACATACTATTTAATTTTATATAGACGTAATTAAAATCTCCGAGTGCAAAAGTTTGGGAAATCTTAAAATCCCATGTACTTCATTAGAGCAAGAACTCGCTGAGCAACAGAGATTATTGGTCTAGTTTAAAACTTATACGTAGAATATAATTTACTATAGGAATTTAGGCATACTGAAATATTATATTATTATTGAATCAAGTAAGTCTTGTGCGAGTCTTGTTCGGGGGAGATCCTATTACGAGGGATAAATTTCACGCAACACTTTATAATAATATAATATAATCGCACGCCATGTTTGGTAGGCGATAATAAAATTATCTACACAGGGGATTTCGTTTTTGGTATAAGACACGGAAATATTACAGCTGAATTTCGTTTTAAGTCACACTAACAGATCCCAGTAGATTTTTTTGTGATTGAATAAAATATTTAAATAAAATATTTTTCTGTTTAAGTACCTACGTGTTTTGTATTTTTCACAAATTATTTTTAAACTTCAACCAAAAGTTTTGATTTTTTTTTCATTCCGGAGCAGAAAACTTTTCTGAACATGTTGATCATTACTGATTCGGTTTTATAATAGTATTTATTAAATTAATATTTTAAAAATCCAATACTATGAACGATACATCGATATTTTGGTAGAAAAGTGGAATAAATTTTAAAATAGAACCATTAATTAATGCTACAAAATTCTAATATACCGAATAAAATTAATATACTTACTATTGCGCAATAAATTACTCTGTGGAATTGGGATACATAATACACATAAGTATATTTTTTTAAATATAATAACTTTTAGTTATTTCATTGTAGCTTAAAATTCCCATAATCACACCGACTAACTTGCTAATAATACCGATTACCATTGATTATTTTGAATAATGATTATTTTTTTAACAATCATGCAGAATGCGGTCTTCTATATATTATTATACTGGTGTACTGTTATAATAATATGATACAGCGATACACTCACTGTGTGTGCGTAAAAGGAATTTGAACATAACACAGCCGGACGTAACAGCGGGTAGCTGATAATATGGTGTATATGGTAGTGACGAATGATGGGAGGGTAGTGGAGTGTTATATCCGTTTCTACGGTTTCGACAGCAGAGCTGGCTATTGTCGTCACGATTTTCCAAATCCATTATCCCCGGGAAAATTACTCTCGCAGTTACTCTTTGGTATTACACACATACACACACACACACAAGTACGCACATATATTCAACAATATATTATATGGCTTCATTTTATTCTCGTATATTTATCGTTGCGAAAAAAAGTTTGCATGACGTATACAAACAACCGAGTCAAAATCTGCACAGAAATTACCGAAATACGTTGGGAGTCCCGTAACAGGCTCCAGTTTTTGGTTCGGTTGTGGTTCTTCTAGTTCAAAACGTTACTATCACGTCATGTATAATAGAAGCCTATTGATTTGATCGGATGAATCCGGTGTGTGGCCTGTGTCAACATCACGCACGTAGAAAATAAGACTCGTACTATGTTTGAAGGGTAGTCGTACATGAAATATAAATACGTTCATAATTTAATATATATAAATACGAGGGTATCCCGCTAAATGAGGGTCCTTTAATTTGCCCATCTAAATTTCAAATATAATTATAACTTATTAACTATTCAATGATCTGAGCGAAGAGTTATCTATAAATGTATGGCTCTGCATGATGCGAGTTTATTTTTTTAGATATTTTATTATGTCTGTCATGGCCTTTTGAAGCAGTAGAACTACTTCAGTTTTCAACTCTAATGGTGGTTTCTGTTAGAAAATTGGATCTAATTGGTACTTGGGGGCTCAAAAGTAAAAAGTTCCAAGTACTTTAAGGCCATCTCCACGATTGCAAAATAGATACGTATAACGATCTGTGTGATACGAACACCCACTCAAATATTTTAACTTCGCCTACATAGTATTTTTCAACACTTTGTGTTGGATATTATCATTATATATATTATAAAACAATAAAATTACTTATCAACATTTTATTAATAGTAAATTTGTTGCCTATTTTATCTTATTTTGTTTTATGTATTAGGAAACTTTAACAAAATTAATTTCTTATTAAATTAGCAAATTTTGTTTTTTTTGTTCAAAAATTTCAAAAATTAATTAATTTTTCACAAACATTTTTAGTTTTTTTTCGAATTATATAATATGATACCAATTTTTTTTTTTTTTGATTAAAAAATCTTTACATTTTAATATAATGTTTCTCATAAATTATTTTACCCCATAAAAAAAAAAAATAAAAAATACTGTTTTTTTTTTTTTTTGTTATAAGCATTCAATTTTTTACATTTCAAACATTTTCAAATTATTTTGTGGTTAAAAATGCGTATAATTAATTTATAATTTTTAACACCTGAGGCTTGTAAATTGAATACACGATTTCTCGTAAGTTGTTCTTACAAAAACCTAAAAATATCAAGTTTAAGAAATCTCAAATTTGTTTACAAATATCTATAGTCTTTTCAAGCTGAAATTTTGACAAAATTTGATATTTTACAAATAATAACGATTTTAGATATTTTTTGTATTTGAATGGATATTATTTGTGGATTCTTGAAACTTTTCATTACTTGCATATTATTATTATTTATTATTCATAGACCATCATACTATTTTAAAAAAAAAATATTTAGATTAATTTTAAGTTACTTATAACATGAACCTATTCACACAGTTCTAATACGCGGTAAATCGGTATTTACAAGTTAAACAACAGTTACCTAGCAATATTATGTGAAATATTATTATAATAATTAATAGGTATAAAATATATGTGATTTTGTTTTCGGTAAAAATTAGTTCAACCTACCGTCACGTTACTAATATAAAAGTAAATTACTAATACATATTGATATCGTATTAATTTCATTTAATTTAAGCTGAACACATAAATTACATTGACGTACATAATGCAAGGTATCTTTGGCACTTACTATATGCAGCAGAGCGGCTTCCCAAGTATTTTATATTTAGTGAAATACTTATCCCAAATTACTATCATTAGAAATTTTCATAAAAACTTTTATATTACTATCCTTTATGTTATGATGCTCAGTGTCATGTTTGCCTGAACAAAGTAGTTTTTAATATACATAACACAAATATCTTATACCTACGTATTATCCTAAGTCAATATTGGTATAATATTATCATGGACTGTACCGTGTTGGACACACGCAAATTATTATACAATAGTTATAATACGCCCTCGTTACCCAGTTATTTCAGACAATATAAAATACCTTTTGACTCATTAAGTATAACCCAACTCATTACCTATGTGGTTCAGGGGCGTACCCAGGAATTTTTCAAGGGGGGAGGGGGGTCTAATGTTGTATGTTATCTGTTTAAACAATTATATTATAGATGAACTACAGACATAATTGACATAGGGACAACATTTATTTTATTTAACTCGACATTAATTCACGAAACAATATATTATTTCAATGACGATTTTATTTTTAAGTATAATAAATCACCGCGGTAGATGGACGAAGGAAATGGGGCACCCACGATATCTGTCTGGTAACATTTTTCTGGTTCGACAAAAATAAATACCTCATCACAGATGTTATTACACGAATTTGGTGTATAGTATTGTCCATAATAATAATATATTATTATCACTGTAAGTTGTAACAATACCCGATTCACCTGCCACTGTACCAGCAAAACACATATCAATTATTAATAATAACAACCAAGCTTGACAACCAGTGATACAATTATCCGTTTTAATCCGACTTAAATTGTACGTTGTGAAACAAAAGCGCGGCGATGAAAAATACAACGCAACGGGAAAACTATCTCTTTCTTGTCATCGATATTGTTTCTGTATTTGATTTAAGAATTTAACTCCACATTATAAAAAAAAATCAGAACATAATTTTGATAATATTTTTTTTTTGTTATACAACGGAGTTGTCGACGTATTATGACACGTGTATAAATTATGAGCAGTTGTTACAACTATTGCTGATTATATTATATTTTCATTCTCATTTACTTAAAATTTAATTCAGTCGTTAGTAACTAAACATACTTTTAAATTGTAGTTTTTATTTTAATTTTCATTATGTACATTTTTTATCACACGTTGCTAATAATAAATTATAATATTTTATAAAATCGTTCTCAACAAATACCGATGGCTGAACCACACGACAACCATGTACCTAAAATGCCTATTCGTAACGCCGTGTCGTCACTATTTAATTATTGAAAAACACCAACACAATATTATAATTATTATATAAATAATAAATTACAATATTAGCAGATATTTACCTTCCTTTATCCATACGTAATGCTAAGTAATTTCTCCAATTAGGGCCAATAATTCATACCAAGCTGATCGGTATGACTTAAAATATAGTATAATATTATTATGATTTAATCTACTGACATGTTGCACCTACCTATGTTCCAACCGTGTTAAAATGAGTTTTTTACTTCAACTAAGCTGATTATTTTAAATTATATTTTGACAGGATTAAACTCGATGATGTATACGTACATTTTAATGAACATTGAATTACTTTAAATAATATTATTATTTAGCATAATATTATGTTACTAAAAACCTCAGGAAATATTATTATAGGTTATTTGTATCATCGTATCTATATATAATTATAAACACGTATATATAAATTCTTCTATATAAATTTTAACAAAATTAGTAAGTACAAAGTTTAGTTTTAAATCGTATAACAAATAAAAACAAAAAAAAATGTTGTAAAAATCATTACAAAATATGTTTAATATAACATGCGAAGAAAAATATAAGATAAATTAATATAAATAAAAATTTAAGAAATATAATATATAAAACTTAAAAAGTAATATTATAGTCAGTAAATAATAAAAAAAATCAGCATGTTTTCAGGGTTGTACTTTAAGTGTAATTTCTATGCATGTGAATATTTGTGTCAATACAATTAACGGTTATATAGGTGCAAAAAAAAAGGTTATTGTATTATTGTGATGGTAAATGGTTAAAATATTTTATAAAATATATTATAAACATTAAAAATTAAGATTAAATAAACAAACGTTGAACAAAGTATAAGGTGAAATGTGTTAACTAATTAATGTAAAACTAATTATTTAAAGTTTATATAATTACTACGTGTTAACCTATTTATTAATATAATATCATAATTAATATTATATTATATTATTAAATCCGTGTTTTAAATAATTGATAAAATATTGGATAGCATAATATTTTTTATTCAAATAACCACAACCCTTCATTAAGTTCTGAAATATATTTAATGTATACGCAATTTAATAATACAGCAGAGATAATAAAATAAACAACATTTTCTCATAATAATTTAGGTACGTAAAATAATAATAAAAAAATGAACAGTTAATTATTATTTACAAATGTAATTTAAATTAAAAAACATCCACCTGCACATAATTCAAGACACTATGATTAATTAAAGCTAACTAAAGTGTGATTGAAGAGCGTGCAAAAAATACGTATCCACAATAATAATTATGATAAGAATTACTGTTATCTGAAATAATATTGTTAATGGATAAAATACTTTTTAACCAAACCATTTTTCACAGTAAATAAATTAAAACTCATTGTATATAATATTCTATGTGAAATATTTTGTATCTCGTTTATGGTATATACAGCAATAAACAGCCACACTCAAGCAAGATACCACTAAGAAATCGGCCATAATACAGAATGTGTAATAAAATAAGGAATTGTAAATGAACAGTTGTGGCATAATCTATGTACTATGACCATCGTCATTCGTCATAGAAGATAATTCCATTAAAGTATATACGAAAACGTAATATCGACTTTAATATTATTATGATTCTTAAACACATCTTACGATCTGTTCGAACGTTATTTCCATAATTTTCATTATACCAATACCGTGTATTAGTATCATATAATTTGTAAACAAATAAAAATATCTATAAAACCCAGATTTTAAATGTAAACCGCTACCTAGATAAGTTTTTCAAACGACCAAAATTGGGCAATAAGTCTGGGACTGAAGTCGTAAACTGCATTTGTATGATATGGTTTATATAGGTAGTAAAAATATAATGTTTATCATTTGGACATTATTGTAAGTTTTTATATCAAAATATATTTTATATAATATTTAATATATATATAGTAGGTACGATAAAATTCCGAGATCCAGGCATTGTCCAACAACAATGTTGATAAAATCCAATATGTATCTTACATAATATTATTATACATAACGTTGGTTTTACCTGTGGTTCGTATGTGCTGTTACCGAAACATAACCATACTGTTCAAAATATATTAATTGTTGGTATAAATAATTAGTAGTACAAGCCGCTTGTAGTACCAAGGTTATGGAACCAGATTTTACAGCGTTTAGAATAAATTACCACAAGTAATAGTAAGGTACTCATCGACTATTTCAGTTGTTTTCCACTCATGAAAAATATTAGATTAATCCGTTTTAACACAATCATCTATATATTATTTCTCTTCTAATGTGACATGTAGTTAATTATTGTTAAATTAGTGGTATTCTAAACCAAATAATATTCGCGTTTTAATTTGTTGTCAAAAATGTAATAATTTACAAAACTATTACACATATATTATATAGAATAAATTCATACAATAAGTTTAGTCGTACGATATGTGCTTTAATTTTAAAATCTGTAATCTAAATGTTTAAATCAATACATTAATTGAAGATAAGACGTATTTTATATAAAAATAAACCACATCATATCAAATAATTCGTACCACAAAATGCACGGGTTACTGAAACGTGTAATTAACAACACGAGTAATAGTTATGTTTCCGTTTATAAGACGTATAATTGTTGTCGTCAAAGTATGTTGTGTGAGTGGACCTGGTAAAATGGGGTGAAGAGGTAGAAAATTATATAACCAACTATATAAATTATATGTAGGGTTATTATATCATAAATAAAATTTTGGAAATAATCATAGTCAGTTGAAACCTTACAGATTATAATTCAGCATTGTTTTGTTCCTGATATAAATAAACACAATATCGGAAACTTCTAAAATTTTCATCGAAAACAGCCTTCGTCATAATAGCAATATTATAAAAACAACATCAATCATAATAATTGTCATCAATTTACGGTGCGCGTATGACATCGATCTGTATTGTTGTCACTGGTGGGGAAGTGTGTTGTGTGGGCGTGTGGCCTTGTGATGGGAGGGGGGTAGTAATTACACCTCTCGTACCACATGAAGTATTCATGTATTCCTGATGTTCGGTCGATCATCAATAAGCTTCTTCACGGTTTTCGTAGAATTCAAATTCTACCATATATCTTTTCATTCTGAATATTGTTTCTAATTTTTTACAACTACTACAAATTGTACCTTTAGAACATAGGTTCTTAACCGGGGGTCCATAGACCCCTTGGGGGTCCGTAGATGGTTACTCAGGGGTCCACAGGGTGGCATGGCAGTGAGTTTTTTTAGATAATCCAAAAATAAATTTGTTCTGATAGCGTTTTTAAGATAACAAAATATATGTCTTGCCCACATTCTGCCACTAAGCTACAAGGTAAAGCAACAATATAAATCTTAGAATACGATAATCTTATATGTCATATAAAGTTATCGTAATCGTAATATTTGGGCAAACCCATGGCAATTGGCAATACGATCCAACGAGCATTATTTTTAATTGAACACGGAAAGCCATCATTTCAGTTGACCAGTCGCTGTCACGTTGTGTATCGGACGTCACATTTTGCTGTCCCGACCATTGTTATATTTTATTTTCAAATCAATTACCGAACGCAATGGTATTTATTTATTTATTTATTTGTATATTTTTTATTTTGGTGTGGTTGGGGGGGGGGGGGTCCGTGATTATACTTTATACTTCAAAGGGGTCCATGGTCCAGAAAATGTTGAGAATCTATGCTTTAGAACCTTTTACATTTTGAAACTCGTATGACGTACTACGTAGTTGTATTTAGAATTGGTAAACGTATTTTAAACATTTGAATCTTATAATTATACGATTATACTGTTTGTATACAATTTGATTGCAAATGCTTTTTTATTTTGTTAAATAATAATATGACGTATTATAATTTATAAATAAATGCTTTTAAAATACACAATGTTCTATATCATATTCGTAAGCAGGCATCACAGTCAGAGTAGCCATAATATTTAAGATTTTTATGCACCGTTTACAAAACCTACAAAGACATTTTAACAAAATTAAACAAAAAACCAAACGCACGATATTTTTTCGATTATAAGTGAACGGAAACATACGATAGGTGATTTTTACATTGAGTAATTCCTTCCAAACTCCAATCGTAGACAACAAAAAATTATTACTCTTTAGTCTTTATGCATCGAGAGATAGGGTTGGAGAGTATTATAACAGGATGGATGGTCGTTTGCCAACTACGTTTTTGCAATAATTCCGATGACGGGGTTAATGCGGTGACGTATAGAAATATTCAAGGATGGGCATTAACGAGTTAAAAATTAAAATTAAGTTAAAACGTTAAGTTAATTTTAATTAAGTTAATTAACTCCGTACTTTTTTTCCAAATTAACTTTTAACTTAATAAGTTACTTTTATTCAAGATTAACGTGTTAACTTCAAGTTAATTTTATATTAAAAATATCTAAATTAAGTTAATTTTCGTCCGAAGAATAACACAAATTTTTGAATGTGATTTTACTTTGATGTATAATTTTAAATTTACCCAGTAATTTTTTTAGATGAAAGAAAAACTATCTAATAAGCCATATAATATGACTGGAGTTTTTCTTTTTGCAAATTAGCAAATTTTAACTTTACACTAAGTTAAGTTACTTTTTTTTCAAAGATAACTTTTAGCTTAGCGAGTTGATGAAAAAAAAATACGAGTAACTTTTAACTTAACTTAACTTAATTATTTTAAAATAACTTAACTTAACAAGTTAAAAAAAATCGTTAACTTGCCCAGCCTTGGAGATATTATAATATGGGCGCGTGCGTTCCTGTTCATATATAATATAATGTTATTATCACCGTGGTAATCCCCATCATTATTATTATTGTTATTATTATAATATTTGGTCTATAAAAAGGAACACTTAACGTGAATTAAAAATAAATATTAATAGTTCCAGCGCCCCCGCCGAGTCCATTTGTACTGATTAAACCAACATTTTATTTATTTACTTTTTATTTATTCTGTCCTTTGCGGCCGACAACTACCGGAGTCGGTATCGCTTCGCACTGCAGTATATATTAGTATGCCGACTATAATATCCGCCTAACATTATAATAGTATGCTCCGACCGAAAATCTTTTGCATTATGTATATTATTGCACACACATTACGAACGATAAAAATATACGACGGTGTTTTAGATATGCCACGTATAATATGCACACAAATTTCTTAGTGGGTAAGCGGATTGGTTATTTTCTCGGCCCCTGTGGCTCTAAGCTCGTACGCATATTATATACACATTTCCTCGAACGTATACATCGTGTACACAGCAGTGTTGGTACATATTATTATTGCGTACCTGCGTCCGTCTATATATTGTGTATTATACGCGTTTATCGGACGTGGTCGGACCGGTATGTGTAAGAAACCGCTCGGGAGTTTTCGGCGAGGACTCTGCCGCAAGGGGGTTGATTTATTTTATGTACGCGAGCGTACACTCACACACACCTATGTATATATGTATATGTACACACTATCCACTCTCCATTGGTGGCGTATACACGCGCGTTGTGTCGGATACATCGTTTATCACGTCAGTTGTCCGCGCGCGAGTTCTCCGGTGTGGTGCGGCGGCAACGGTGTGGGCGGCGGGGAAGTTGGGTTGTACGAGTAGAGTCGGTTATTAATACCTTCGACCGACTACCACTACTCTCTCTCTCTCTCTCTCTCTCTCTCTCTCTCTCTCTCTCCTTCTCTCACTCTCACTCTCACTCTATATATATGAGTATACCACATTATATAGCTGTATATACCACGCTCCCTCTCTCTCTAATACTATTCACATAAACACACACAAGAGTGGATATGGTATACGTGGGCAGTGGCGGCGGCGACAGCGCGCGCAACAGCCGCGAGGCGTGCGGAAGAGTGTTTGCGCGTGTACTTTTCCACCGCCGTCAACGAATCATTTGTTTAAACCCGTCCGCTGGACAGACGGAGGTGGAGAGCGCGAGACTAACGACCGGCCGCCGGTCTAATAAAGAATTCCCGTAACGTTCGTGACCTTTTCGGCGCTCGTATTTTCGACGACGCAACGGGGGTGGGGAGTTCTGGTCCGCCACTCGACCCCTTCACACGACCGACACGACCCTGCAAGTCAGCCTTACGGCTCACCTGCACCCCTACACCGCACCGGCCGAACGGTTCTGTCGATGGAACGGGTGTTTCGCCGCTGCCACAGTTCTTACACCAAAACTCAAAATCCTCCCCCCCCTTACATCCAATGCCAAACGAGACCCACCAGCAGCTAAGCAGCCCTCCGTGTTATTGTTTTGAACATTTTACCTAAGTATTGTCATGATACCTAGATGGCTAGATACATTATATTAAATAGATGTAATAATTTACCATAATAACGCCGAGTTCCATGGAAAATGTATATTAGTTTAATGGTTCACCAAAATGATGTAACGGACTTAATCATATAATTTAAGAGACCAACTTATGGCTCACAATATTGAATCCATGACTTAAATAAGGTTATTGCACATAGCCTATATTGTTATCAAACAAAAATAAAATGGGGTTCTAATGCAAACAGCTAAACTGTATCATACATATCTGTAAAGTATACGTATTTACTAGTTTAAGGTACACTTATCTTGCCACTCTTATCCAATGTGTATTGTACTGTTTCAACTTTAAACTGCACACTTTATGTTGAGGCCTCAGGGTTTACAAAAAATTCGCGCTGTGGTAAAGATTACGATATGATACATTTTGCACCAGAAAAAAACTGTAGTTATATTACCTATAGTTTGGTTTGATTAAATTAATTGCATAGATAAGACACAAAGGCAAGAGTAAAGATTTATGGAAGTTCCATTCCAATATTCCATACTGGCGCATAAATAGCTAATGATAAAGGAATTAATCATGATGAGTAGAAAGAAAAGAAAGTTGAAAATCTGAATTAAGTTTTTTAATTTTTTAATTTATTTTTGTATACTTTGCAAAGTTTGTACGCAAACTATTATCACATTGAATATTATAGATATATACCTGCAATTTGATATTTGTTTGTATTTTCTATAATTTCTAGTCAACATTTTTTATAGTGACCTCCGTACTGATTATTCGGGCACAGAAAATATAATTGTTACAGATGACGATTGGCGTTCGGGAGTTTTTGGCTATTTGATAATAAAGTTGTAAAAATACCACATGGCTGCACAGTTTTTTGATAATTACAGACATTTTTGAAAAAAAAATTGCTTTACGAGTCAAGTCTCTATCTACGAATAGAACGGAAACGCCGTCGTCATCGTAAAATATATTATGCAATCGACACGGGTCTTTATTCATTGGTATATATACCTACTTTATCGATTCGAGTGGAAATCTTCGCAAACACGTGGAGTTATAAGACAACTGCTACCGCATCTCCACCCACTCAATGTGGGTAAATGCGTATACACCCACAAAACCATATTATGCGTACGTGTACTATTTTTATCTTCAGAGAAACAATCGCCTATAGTCATAAAACATATAAAAGTGTATTATTTTTATTTCATATATTATACGTTTATGCTGTACAGTGTATAGGGCAATAAAATATATCGTAAAAATATATATATTTTTTAATTATAGTGCTGTGTCATTATTTTTATATTTGAAATTTTTTTCACATTATTCACCCCGTCTGATGACAATAAATTCCAAAATTTTATATTTATTTTAGATAAATATGGACAGACGATTTTTTTTTTCATTTCCATTTGCACCATTCCAATATACTATGAAAATAATGTAAACAAAAACATTTTAATCATAATAAGCATTTTAATATGATATGATTAAACCGTCGGGGCATAAAATATGACTCCCTCACTTTCAAAAGAATCAATAGCTATTTATGATTTAAAATAAACCTTTAGCTGCAAACATTCAAGTGTTAGAATATAGTTGTTTATAAAATATAAAATTGATTTACTTGTACTCAATGGAGAATTTCAAACATACCTGGAAAAATTATTATTGCATCTTACGTGGATACAAAAATATTTGTTATGTTATTGGTACGCATATAGTTGTATACTTGTATAGTTCTACGTGAAAAAATGTCAAAGAATTATAAATATTTTTATTTCACTCTTTATTTGGTATTTTTTTTGTTTGCATAATACATAAATATATAACTTTAAATTGTGTTACATTTAAAAGCTATACAGTTATTTTATTTTTTTTATAATTTATAATTCTTTTGGATGTATCAAAATTAATACCTTTATAGGTAGGAGATATTCTGGTTTGTAATTTAAATATTTATAAGCCATTCAATTGATTATAAAATAATACTTTATTTAGTTATTTTGCTTTATAAAAGAGGATCAGTGTATGTGGTAACTGTTGTGAAGTTAAATTAAATTAAATTTCACAAGATAAGTGTTGTAAATGATCATGAAAAAAATAACTAAAAATTAATAATTATAATTTATAAAAAGTTTTTTTTTTTTGTTATAGAGGACCATAAAAAATTAATTCAATGGTTGTCAGACAAATGGATCGAATCATGAAATAATTAGGATCGAAAAAGTCTAGTCTATCTTTTTACGATATTGAACATTTTTCATTCTATGTAATAGTGTAATACATTTAAATCATTTTTTTTAAATACATTTTCTAAGAATTCTATCTTTCCTCCTTTTTTTTTATTTTCCAGTTTCAATTACATTGCACATACAATATGCTGCAATTCACAAATACTGATACATAAGATATAGAATACTAATCATTGGATTTTATTATGTACTACCTATGAGCTAGTCATTCTTACCTTCAATAAAAAACTTACATGCATCAATATAATATTGATACACCTCTATTATACATACCTTAATTATTTAAATAAGTACTTAGAAATATAAAAAATAAAAAATGTACATATTATTATTTATTATGTGCCTCATAAATAGTAATCCATTTCCGAAGTTTAATATAATATGATTTAATAATAAACTATGACAAAAATCAATCATTTTTACACCAAATACAATATTCCACGTGAGCACCCCTTACCTACCGTACGTAATATATTAATCAAATATCATCATAGTTTCCAATGTTTACACCATAGGCTTCCCCATGTGCATTAAAATTATAATATGAGAAGGCCAGTATTTATTTAATTGTGTTAAAAATCAACTTCTTTCCCCCATAAAACAACCATTGATTTCCAAACATTTTTACAACTGGCGCGACGCAATATTGACAATAATTGTCAGATATTCAGGTGTTGAATGTAGGCTTGATTAATTCATTAATTATATAAAAATATTTTTTAAAGTAAAGATAATTAAAGTTTATTACTTACGAAGATTTCTATTTGCTTAACAATTTGCCTAATGACAAAAATCATAAAATTGTGTATCGAATATATACATTACAATTATTTCTGGTAGTACTAATATAGGGTGGAAATATTGAATAATTATCGACCAAAAAATATAAGATAAAAGTATTCAGTTTTACTCATTTTTTTTGTTTCAAAATATTTTTTCTCCTATGTTTTGACCTTTTTAAATTAGTTATTTTCACAAAAAACTATTTAAACATTTTATTTCTGTATTTTGACAATATTTAAGATATTTCGTTTTTGTTTTTTATACTGTACGTAATAAATAATAATTAGGTATTTATACGTATAATTATATAAAAATATTTTATATGATTATATTTTCTATAGTGTGCACTTGTAATATTGGTGAGCTCGATTTTCAGTGCAATCGTTGTATCAAATTTCTGATGAAGTAGTGTTTCAATTAGGTAGAAAAATACTAACCTACAGTCTTATTAAAATGATTTATACAAGTGCTGCTCCATTACGATGTTATATCATACACATACCATATATTATAATATGCACAGCAAGCAGTTTATTATCGAGAGCGTCGCTATAATATACTATCATTAAATAAATCGATTTATGTTTTGGTTAGAATAATAATACATAGAAGAATAATGGACGAGTCGAACAATAACGATGACATTATCTGTTTCACTTGTCGCTTACCTTTGTCTTGCAATTTGAAAGCACAATATAATTGTCCATCCGTGTACAAACGACTACACCACTCCAATAATTTGGTTAATTCGTATACAATATACTCGTGAACCATATTATACGCAAATGTGAAATGGCTTTAGCCTTTAGGAGGTAAGTCCCCCTAAACATTTCCTACATTTTTTTAACCTTATTCAATATTGTTAAAGTAGTGATTTTATGTCACCCCCTACCCCTCAAAAAAAAAAATACTCAAACGCTATTTTCACGTATGATTTGAACACACGTGCGTTGGTGAATTTTTTTTCATAGATTTCCCTGAAATTTCAAGTCAAAGTGACACGGTTCTAATTATTATATTATACATCTTATTGGCGCAACTACTGGGGTGCAAAGAAGTATTTAGCACCCTTGTGATCAAATTGAGAACCATTTGTTTTATTATGTCAAACTATTATTATATTATATGTAAAATATAATCAACTGTATTGTATTTGTAATTTAAATTAATTTACATTTTTAATTATAGCATTCCACGTTTTCGAGATCAAATTGCGCCTTTGAAACGTGTGTGATACCTATAGATACCTAGAATGGTAAATTGTCTAGTAGGTACTCTAATTTATCTATAGTCATTATAATTTCAAAAGTTCTGCAACAAGTATTTTACAGTTATATTAAACCAGGAAACTGTATTGAACGATATAGTATTAGATTTTTTTATTTTCCAACCGTCGTTAACACATGAATAAAAAGAACTGTCCACGTGGAATTTTTCTCATTGTTTTTTTGATATTAGCATAGTGCAATGTTTACAGAATCCGATAATATAAAATAAATACTGAATATTATGATAATGATAATTCAACGATCGCGGCCGCCGATAAATAAATAAATCACTCGGAAACCAAACGTGGATCTGAAATACCATCGTAAAGGAATGCCTACTGTAGTTTTCCGAGTGTTTGTGAAAAACGACGATGGGTATTTTTAATATTATATTATACAATTTGTTGTATAGGACAATCTCATGGGCCGTGGGTATCTAATACACATGGAAAATTATGACCTTCTCGGAGAGAATATACGTTACCTACCGAATAAGTTTAGTGTGTCGTGTGGTTAATAATCGTTACTTTTTAATTCTTAATTTGATTGGAGTTCCGGTATCACTTGATACTATTGACTGTTGAGATCACCGCAAACATAATCGTGTGTTACCATTGTGGTATAACATGACGTGTTAGCTAATGTCCCAATATAGTATGATAATATTATTAGAATTTATGATGATATTAATATAATATTATACCACATGCAAGCCGTGTAAAACTCGTCTAATATTTTCGAGCACCATCACAGCGTTTGGGGTGAATTTATTTTGCGAACATCTGTAGCTATCAATTCGGACGACCAACTCGGCATCACTGTCTGATAGTGGTTCTATGTAGGTTGGCGGGGGGTGTACTGCTCATTATGTAGTGCGCCGATCGCATTGCGGGAGGTCGTAATAATAATTATATAGAACATAGAAATGCAGTACAACACTCGTGTTTGTGTGTGTGTGTGTGTGTGTGTGTGTGTGTGAAGTATATATTTTATACATGTATTTAGCGCCTAGATAATTGAATTCTAAAAATCCGGTGGGCGTCGCAGAGGCGGCGGCGACGGCCGAAACGGACGGCGGGTGGCAATGATAGAGTTTTCCGTTCCGCCGCCCACCCTATCCCTTGACCACCCACACCACCCGCGGACCCGCCGCCCGGCGACGGTTTTCCACTTGCGACGCGTCGCGTCTCCCGCTGGCTGGCTCACTACGCGTATACATATAGTAACCTTTCACCACTGCCGCCGCCGTCATCGTCACAGAGGGCCCTCGCCTCGTCGTCGTTCTAATTACACGACCGACTAGACGACGGCATACGGTTTTTGCGACTGTCGCCAGGCGCCAAAAACACCGCCTGCCGATGCCCCCACACGTCATCTCAGTGTAATGCACATCATAAAATAATGTTAAAAATAATACATACAATATAATATTATGTACGATATTGTTTAACTATTTGACATGTAAATTGCAACGATATAAAATGATATCATTCAAATATTGAACCCACCGCAGACGGTCCACTAAAATTCGATTCCATCTAGACGCCTAATTTTCATCGAAACTCGACGATCTGAGAGAATACGTTTAAATTTTTTTTATTTTACTCTTTCAACTACTTTTACAGGCAGTACGATTCAAGTTTTTTCTATTATTATTTTATCTTAGTTCGTGATTTACATATTAATACGTGCTAAAATACCAGTACCTACATCAATATAGTGCCTACAACTATTAAAAACTGTTTATTTTTTTTTTTACCCTTGAAGTTACCTAGTGTTCAAACTGAATTGTAATTCGTTTATTAATAGAATAAAAGATGCGAAATTATTTTTAATTTTTTTTTTCCGTTGAAATAATAATTGTATCTACATTTTTAATAATGTTCTTAAAATAATCGCAATAAAAAATATGCATTACAATGTCTCTCATTATTATTCGCTTCTTGCAAATTAACCTTTTGCAAACGTTTCAAATACCATTATAAAAAAATGAAAAAAACGATAAAAAATAGGTATAACGTTTTTATAAATTAAGGTAGTTATTGGAACTTTTTCATCGCGAATCTTCGTCATGTCATCTTTTTTTATATTATGCGATATTATAACTCTATAATATAGTAATATCTAAGATAGTAAGATCTAAACATCCTGCAAAAATAATTGTTACCTACATACTGCGTTATGATTATAATTATAGTCGTCTGTTGGAAATAATATTGAACAAAAAAGTCAATTATTATTCTTTTGTTATTAATTCTACTGACTAGAAAACCATTTTTTGATATAAAGTACAAAGATCACTATTATCATTATGTCTAATTAGTAATTACACTTGTCATGTGTACTTAAAACGTCATTAATATTTGATCATATTATAAGGTATTAAATCTATCATTAAATTCATTATGATTTATCTACTAATTTTATAAACACGTACATTTTATATTGATGATGATGTTTATCTACACATAATAATAAGTATATACCTACTATATTACCATGTTTTTGTATTATATTATTATTACTATTTTTTTTAGTAATTTTACAATTTAAAATTATGTAATTTTTATCACATTCCAAATTACCTCTAAGTTGTATTGTTATATTTTTGTAATATTTGAACGACATTCTACTAGATAATATGAATTTGATTTTTGGTTAAGTATATAAGTTGTTCTTCGTTAAAAAAAAGATGTTCCTAAATGTTTATATAGTTGTCGTTAAATCGAAATTTGTAATCGATTTGATAAAACTTGAATGTTTTTTTTATTCTATTTATTTCTCCCGTCGACAAATGGTGTTTTTGTGTATACTCAAAGAATTCATTTTTTTTTAATGACAAAATACACGGTAGTCCACTTAAGATACGTTTTAATGGAATTTTTTTCAAAGTAAAAAAGTACATTTCACACAAATACAAAATAATACATGTTGCCGTAAAACATGTTTCTCCAAAACTAAAACGAACGAATCTTGGGTAAAAATATTCTATCTAACAATATTATATAAAATTAATACTCGACAACAATTACAACGTTTGTACATTTTTTTGCGTTTTATGATCAGCAAATACAATTTAAATAAAACTTATCGCAAAAAAAACAAAAAAATTACCCAACCATAAATGTAACAATTTTTTTTTCTTCAATAATTACACTTCTATAATTACATATTATCGTATTATATATTTATATGCAATAGGAATAAGCCCCGGTTAAATATAAGACAATAGTTTATACAAAAAACATGTAGGTATCATAACCATGTAATCTAATATAAATCCATTATTATAACTATTTAGTATTTATAGCTTTCATTAACACAATATTTTTTTTTTCATTTTGAATTTTTGAGTTTACCTACTTAGTTGAGAAATATCATTTAGTTTTACATAAGGAAGGCCTTAATACTGGCGGAGTTTCCATATACCCATTCCAGGTAAGAAAATAAAACTGGCGGAGTTTACATTAGACCTTTTCATTACCTTTTTATCTAACCGGTATTATGGAGGAGTTTACAATCGCCCCACGTACTATGTCGCCGAACCCCCTTCGCCCATTTTCCCTCCTCGACTTGCACACACCTGCAGACCATCACCCCCATGATCATCGTGGATGCGATTCTTCTAACCACATATATATTTTTTTTTCTAGGGTACCGCCACGCGGCCTTGACCGTGGCGGACGGCAAGAACGCGGCTACGTCGCAGACAGCTGTTGAACAGCAACAGCAACAGCTCCTGCAGGCTGGACCGGCGTCGTCGCTGGCTGCGGCGTCGGCGGCGGGCGGGTCCGCGTCTGCGAACACGCAACAACACCACCCGGCGCCGCCTGTGGTGCGCGTCACGCTGGCGTCCGTCGAGGAGTGCAACGTGCTGCTGCACAACGGTTTGGACTTTTACGGGGCCACTTTCTTCCCGGTGGAGGCCGCCTCCCCCGTCGCACCGAAAAAGAAAGCGTTGCCGCCAAATAGGTATAGCTATATTATTACTCCCTATGCGATAGGACCATAAGACACACACCTAATAGTTATCATAAATAGTTTATAATTTCGTACTGATACCTACGACGGCAATGATAAATAAGTAATAAGAACACAGGCATTTCCCTGTTCCACTAATTATCTAGGTACCCGTCAGAGATTACATTTTTATGTATCGAAATATCGAAATACTCCGAGATCACATACTGCTTCGGTAGAAGATTAAAGATTTTCATACAAAATAGTAAAACATTAAACCATAATAAAAAAACATTTTAAAAAATATATTTTTTCATAGCATTAAAATATTTTTGTAAAAAATTTAAAACTTTCTTAAAATAACAATTTATTGTGGACACATAAAATATATCCGAACCTTGTACTTGTGCGGGTACGTATATTACAATATGATCTTATATCGCATTTTGTTATTACTTACTTATTATAATATTCAATGGGACAACAGTACAGTAATATGTTACATACATTGGTTAAAATTACCCATGATTATGTTTGTGTACCATGTACATTAGAAATACAAATCACAGTGAGTTATGATTGGGAATTTATGCGAGTTATACTTTTATCAAAATGTCTCAAGCTGATAAGAATCAGCAACTTAGGTATACACATCAATAGTTTATAACCTAAAACATACAATGTCTTAAAGTTTCATTCTCTGTTATCGTATATTGTATTATATTTTCGTTTGTTGATTTACAATTGTTCTTATACAACTGTGATAATTATATTAACTAAAGGATAATAATATTATCTATAGCTTAGGTATATATATTAATATATTATGCTTGAATAGTTTCACAATTCAAAACACTTTCAACCACATAATGTAGGTACATATTATTGTTATATTACATCAACGAATCGAAAGCATTCGGTTTTTTTATTTTTTTATCGAAAGCCACAATTTAAAGACGTTACTAGTTACGACATCTTATTATTATGACGCATATTTTGCAAATTCGATGACGTCAAAAACTTTTTTAACTTTCCCGTAAATGTGAATTTTTTTCTATGGGTTACGTATTTGTACGACGTGTCTGATGTAAAGAGTACATTATTATATTATTCACAATAACACAATGCGAATAAATTGTCACCGAATTACGTTGCTCAAATAAGCAAACAGTACCCCTCCAACGTATCTACAATAGAATAAGTAAATATACCAAGTCAGACAATAATTGGCGCGCATGTAATAGTTTTAAATTTTTGGCACATAATGCGAATAACAATATAATATCGTTTTCAAGTTGACTGCTGGCACAGGCGGTTTATTGGATTTTATTCCAGGGCCGCGGGCAGCATTGCGATCATCGTACGTAATATGGGTCATATACGACCGTCAGCTTTCGCATGGTCTTTTGAGACCCACACGTCAACGATGGTCACGATATTTTCAATTTATTATTATTGCGAGTCCATATTGGATCCCAAGGTTTCCGAGCCTTTTTAAAAAAGCCTAAAAGGTTGAACGGATAAAAAATATATATACTATTATTGTAGCACTGTCACTTTTGGTATACAATTGCTTTCGCGATAATATAATAATATTATATTATAAACATAATATATTACAGTCCGACACTTTAATAATCTAGGCACAATTTGGTATCATTATAATTTTACCTAACCTAACCTCACCTCAGATTAATTATCACAAATGTATCAAATATTCAAATCGTTTTTACTGAAACGTATTTCTTGAAACTTTAAAAGTTTTAATTTATTTTCTACTCTTGACTTTATATCAATTAAAATTAATTGTGTAAGTCATCAATCGGTGGATAGAAAAATAAATTTTTCAAAAACTGGGTCTATACAAAGTAATGATACAAAATTAATGTGCACAATTTTCATAATTATTTCTTAATTTATAAATACATTTCAAATCGTTATAGGTATCTCATGCTGTGTCTATTAACTGAATTGAAAATAAATACAAAACATAATAATTAATAACATACATTTAAATCAGTAAAATCTCAGAATAAATGACATTTTTAGAACTTAAATTAATTGGGGAAATTTAATATAATATTATGTTAATATGTTATCATAATAATATACAATTATATTAGTATATAACGATAAGCTTTATATAATTGCACAAGTTTTAAGAAAAAAACTGTTATTGAATATTGTAAATTTAATTTACCCTTTATGTATTATAATTATAGTTTTCTTATAGGAAACTATGCGTTTGTGTAAGTATAACATTGAGTGCACTATTTGTTGTCTCTGTTGTTGTCATTTTTAAACAAATTTTATTTTTACTGTCAGTTTTGAGTTTTCAAACGAAAATAATATCTAAACAACCATACCATATTACACAGCGTTTTCCCGTAGCCCGTAGGTAGGTACGTATTGTTATTATATTACAGCCGTGCGTGTTTGTTCAAATGCAACATACACACACACACACACACACACACACACATACACACATTGGTCTCTTCACCGCATGCATGACTTTGGTAATCTACTTTGGTAAGCTACTTTAGCTGCGAGGTTCGCAGGAAGAGCAGACATCGTCGTATAAGTATAAGATAATCATAATAATATAGATATTACATATACAGGATGATTCACTAAGCATTCTCACCCCTCTTTTTCTTCGATAATATAATTGTTCAAAATCGGATTTTTTGGAATTCTCAAGCGTAATATACCTACTTAAAGATTATGTTATTTTCAAATTGTTGTAATTTGTTTGTACTATTTAAGGAGTACCCTGTGGACTGTGTATATACAAACTTCTGTTTTTCAAATAGGAATTCCCTTTTATAGTACCTATACATTATTTTTCGGATAATTTTTCTGAAAATGTTAACGTATCAAAATCAAAATTCAAAGGAGTAGTATTTTAAGTTGTTTAATGTTGTAGACTAAGGGTAAAAATACCACAGGTTAAGTCCTAAAGTACAGAAAATTTCAATAATTTTAAAATATGGTCTTTATAAGTATAATTCGAAAATCAGAATTAATTTATTAATACAGGAAATGGTTGGAGTGTAACATGCTTTATTGACCAGCCTATAAAATACAATAGTGTATACACCATGCGTTTAGTGTTTGGAATACAACAGACGGTGACAGAGATAGAGGGTCGAGTTAAAAATCCACAGGGATGTTGTAGGTATATTCATAATATTAATATTATTATGTGTGCGTGCATATACCTACTTATTATTACTATATGATTATAACATTCGCGATGCCGACCTCTCTAATTGTAATGCATTGTAACGCCAGTACAAATAACCACCATCGTCGCGTCGTACTGTGTCGTGTACAAATAATATATATGTATGCCGGCTATATGCATATCATAGTAATATAATAACAACAGTTGTTGTTGTTGTTTTTGTAATAATATATAATGTAATAGGTAATGTATTTGTATGCATAATAATAATTTATACGCAATACGAATAGGTACGTGTTTTGTTGAAATTACTATTTGAGAGGTGTCACACAACATTATTTATGCGAACAGTGCGAGTTTTCTTATAAATAATATAATATAACAGTTTGCCGTTCCTGCGGAATCCCATCACTTGTTGTCCATCAAAGTAAATCCACGAGATTAAACCCAAACAAATTGGTTGCCGTTCACAGTTTTGGCGCGTACCTACATTGTTCTCGTTGTTCGCATTGTTAACATTTTAAGATTCAGATCAAGAGAATTTATTTTTTTTTAATTAACGCTTTTTTGGGTTGTAAACTCCTTTTCTTCACGCATTCTTGCATCGGTTTGGAAATGTAACTTACATAGGTAGTATATTATATTATATTATGATCAAATTCAAATACGTATGAACCACTCACTGCAAAAAGTTACTTAATGTTGTTTGTTTTTTTTTATTATTAGGTTTAAGGCATTGACGATTGAGGTAATTAGCCTGTAAGGTTAGTAGGTTTTGTACAGTAGTGTTGGGACGGTTGGTACGGTTAGGAATGCGTGTATGTGTGGCAAGGTTTTTACGCACTACGAACGTTGGTGGTCACCCATCCGAGAACTAGTGGAACCGGCCGTTGCTTACTCTCAATTACGACGCGTGATTGATTTCAGCCACTAGCCACCGAGCCACTTAATGTTTATTATTAAGACTATTTAGGCCTAAATTATTTTAATTAATTTTATCATTTAAAACAAGTTACTAAATAATCTGTATAATAATATTATGATGATCAGTAAATTTGATAAATTAATAGATAATACATGGAACTTACAACATGACGAGCAAATCACCCATTAGTAACACACTTATTTAAATTAAAAAGTCTCTACACTATTTGTGTTTGGGTCTGTGTGGTTGGATTTTTAGAAGCGTGATAGTAACGATAAGATAAATAAGTGAATATTATATTGTTGTTTGTGTTTAAATTTTGTTGAAAACTTTTTTACAATATTTTAGGTGGCTACTTTGATAGTTTTATTTACCTATAGGTAGTATTTAGTTATATAAAATGGTTAATATAATATGAACCACATACAACCGGTCTCGGTATCAGTGCCTTAACTTTTACCGATACGTATTCTATCATTATCTTTGTCATATTATATACAATTCTATTGTTATTTTTATTTTATTTTCTTGTTAATGTCAATTTAAGTACTATGTAATTGTCGAACTGTAATAGTTTAAGCTGATGGTTCTAAAATAAAAAAAAAAAAAAAAAATATGAACCACATGTTCACTATAAATAAGTGAACTATCTACAGTCTATGCAAATATTAAATTGATCCAATATTACTTTTGTACCGATATTAAATACGTAAAACAAATAATTATGAATTTTCCCTGCGGGCATAATATCACACCAAACAACGTAATATTATATTCACACATATTTTTATTCTTCCGAAACCCTCAAAAAGTCCGATTTTAAGGGTATATATTTTTTTTTTTATATAATTGGTTATGTAATCACAACTCATCCGAGAGGCTTCATACGCCATTTATTCATGTAGGTACCAACATACAATTTATTACAGGGGTAACGACAGTAATTATTTCATTATAAAATTGTTAGAGTGTTGATGATGTTATCACTCGATACAATTCGACAAGTGTATACAAAAAACTAAGCCACGAAACATTATTTATAACATATATTTTGTATTATTGTATCACTTGAGGCCACATAAAATGATATTGTTTTTCAGCCGTCTGATGGATCTGGTGACTACCAGTGGTCACCGTATACGTGACCTGTTACCCGTGTTCGACTCTGCCGGATTCACGAAGATTCCACCACCGGCCAGCAAAGTAGTCAAGCCACACTAGTCGACGATGACGACGACCTTCTTCTTCTTCGTCCGGTCGACTATACGATTTAAGCACACGCGCGCAGCGAATATTCATATATACGAATATTCATATATTTATGTATATGATTTTTATTTTTATTTAAATTTTAACAAACAAACAAACAAAAATAAAAATAAAAATACCAACGTCACATCAATTTAGTACAAAACATTACAATATTAAATCGCATTTTCTAATAACACGCAACAATTAGTACATCATAATATATTATAATATTATTATCGTAGTATAACGGTTAGATGTTTATACAAACATGTTTTTTTCGTATATTATTATTATTATTATTATTATTATTATTATTATTACTACTACTACTATCATATTTTAATCCAATAAAAAGTTCATTCGAAACGACGTTGCCTTTTATTTTATACAAATAATATAGGAGGTACCTATATTATCATAATAAATTTCTGTACGTCACAGTCGCTCCGCGGTCCCGCGCCAAAGACGTCGGCAAAGTTTTCTACGAATTTATAAAGTTTTCGTGCGGAACAGCCGCCGCCACGGGTGTATGTGCGGGTCGTCTCGCGTTAATCGTCAATTCAAGACGTAATACTTTATTTATAAAATATATTATTACGAGTACGTATGCACGTCTCGAGACAAGTCTGCCGTCTCCGCCGTCGGAGGTGGTGCAGATGTAGTTATGTGCCAATTGTTCATTTTGCATTTAGTTTTACGCAGCTTCCTCTCTCGGAACTCTCTGCCCGCTCGAACGCTACTCACCACCACCAACTGGCTCTCACTATTTGTTCCCCTCTCCGAAATAATCTCTACCGTTCAACCAGAAAATCATACTTAAGTAGTAGTTAAGCGCGTGCGCTCCTCCGCACTGCAATATTATAATATAATACGTGAATCAGCACTGCGTACAATATTATACACTGTCGACATAATAATATATTTAAACGGTACAGACAAAATGTGTACAATGCTATAATTCCAAGTGGTTAGTTGTCATGAAGGTGGATATAACGAGTTACACTCGTGTGTCAGTACGGGGCAATTTGTGTTATAACGATAAACATTTTAGTTTTATGAAATTCGTTGTTTTTTGTACAGTATAAAATATGTTCAACAATTGTGTAGACCATTACGCAGGTATTTAGAAAAAAAAATTTTCACGGGTACTTAAAGTGGGAATTATTAACTTTTTGGACTTTTTTTTTTCAAACAGGCATCAATTATAGTTCTATATTCAAAAAAATTGTAATGGAATGTTTTCATTACAAAATATAATTGATCAATAATGCGTATCATTTATCAATTTTTCCGCGATTGGAATTTATATAATATATGTACTTAAAATTCACGATAGGTATATCCTCTGCCACTTATATATATAATATAGTATAGCTCAGAAGATATTATATTATTATACTATTTTAGTTGAGTCAAATTTAACTAGAATCCCACCAGTAACGCATACCACTGGCACTATGTCATGGAAGTGATGAAATTCGATTATTACAATGTAAGTCAATACATTTTGTTGTGATTTTTCCCAGTGTAGAAACTAGTGAGTCTGCAATATTATTACATCTAGACGCGCCTAGGAGTTTGCGACACTATTTATTATTATTATATGAAATATGCGCAATAAACAACGTATAATAATTTATAACCATAGTAAATTTGATTTATCAAAAGATTATTTTATATTTAACAACTCACTGTCTATTAGAAACTTTAATGAAGTGGGTAACATTGTAACTATTTTTAATAATTTAACACTTTATTAAATATAAAAGGTTATAACTTTATTAACTCTTACTAGGTATCAATAATTATTTGATGAAAATTCAATAATTGGAATCATCAAAATATGTTTAAAATAATTTTAAAAAGCTAATTTAATCCAAGTAAATTAAAAATGTTTATATTTATCATTGATTAATTTTATTTAATTTGCACGTATTAGCTGAATAATTGTAACGCTTAATGAATACATAGAATTTATTTTATAAATAAATATCAAAATCATCCTCAAAAGGACTTCACACATTAATATGTTATTTTAGAAACCTTTTCACGTGGGCAAGAAAAAAACTTAGTCTGTAAATAGTCCTAGATCAAATAACAAATTTACAATTTTAAAAAGAGAAGAACTTTAACTGTGCAGTAATTATGTTTTTTTTTCTCAGTACAAAAAGTTATTATTGTTTTAAAATCCGTGTTTTTAATGTTTTTTTAAAACTCGAATAACTTTTTTCCAAACGTGATACCGATTAGAAACAAATAATAAGTGAAAATTCTCTTATTTTAATAGTGATCGTTTTATCTATCATCAATAGCTGTAGCCTTCTCTGTTGTCTACCACTGAAAATATTTTTTCATAATATTTTCATATTAGTGCAATAGGACTCAATCAACTGAAATAGGACCATTTGCAAGATACTTTAGATTACTACCTATTTCAATTTATTTTTAATTCATTTTTTTGTCTTTTAAGTTTATTCAACGCTATTTTAATTCATAAAAATGAATTGGTTACATATTCTCGTGATTAACAAAGCACAACGTGATTGTCAAAAAACCTCACCTATATACACTCATTAAACTATTAAACAAATACACATTTGGTTCATCTGACATCTTCAACAATTTATACATTTTTATGTATTCAGACATATACGAATAGTCTTAACTAGTGGAATTTATTTTAATTTACTTGTAAGTAAGTGTATATATTTATGATTTAAAGACGTCCTGATATGAATTATATTATTATAACCTGCTTTCTTATCAATAATTAAATTAGTTTAAATCGATATATTATAATATATAGTATCATTATATGAGCTTAAATAATTTTTGTTGTGTGATATACCTAATAAATAACAACCAAATTTTTTAAGACAGAGTATGTTTAATATGGTAATTTTTTTAAACGCATATTGTATATTGTATATATTATGCCTATTGTAATAATTTACATGATTTCAATGGCCTAAAATGTGTACCTAACTATAGGTATTAAAATGTATATTATATTTTGTTTGGTTAAGCCTCTTATAAGGCTGAGTTATATTATAATAAATAATAATTTTCTATAACTAGGTACATCACAAAAAAGGTATAGTTACGTATAATTCAGAAACAAAACTTAAAATTGGATCCCGCCAAAACGGTACCGATGATTCTATTTATCAACCGATGATCACTTAAAGTGGAACTTACCTTTCACCGCATACACACCGTACTTAGATATTAAACGACTTTGAAAAACGCATTCAGCGCACGTACCAATTTCTGGTAACGATGGAGAACGTTAAGATATAATATGTATCCAAAGATAGAACTCTTTTATATTTTCATAATAATATTATGCTAAATTGCAACCTACAATAATTATTTACTAATAAATATTACAGTATTTTTATATTACATTCGAATATAGCACACACCGATTGTTTTATGATAATATTAGGTGATAACGGATAAGTTTGTGTATTTAATGTGATGGTGTTATACTATTATGAGTACTGACTTAAATGTTTGTTAAAATGCGGGTAATGCATTTAATACAGCCAATTGAAAGCATATTTATTAATGATAATTAATTGTTATATTATTTATATTACATATATTTCGATCATTATATTATAAAAAAACATTCAAAAAATATTAACCACGCTGTTATTATTTTTTATTTTTACATATTATATATTTTACGCTTTATATACGTAAGTACAGCTGATTATCTTCTACCATAAAAGAAGAGAGAAAAAATACTATCACTATTAAAAAAAAAAAATGGAAAATAAAATAAAATGGTGTGACCTAACGATGTGTTTATTAATAATATAATTAATTTCTTGAAAATTCGTGGTAATAAATATAGGCATATAAAATAAAATACTACAGCGGGTTGTTAATAATATTACTATATTAGTAAGTCTATTTTATTTCTCTCTGAACGCAGCGTGAAGTTATTAAAGTTTGACCGTCGTTTGGTAGACATTGTAATTAGAAGAAAAAAAAGAAAATCGGTAAAATAGCGGTAAATATAGTGGTGGCAATTTATTATATTTTATGTCATGAAAGAATATTACAGTTCATATTTTTGTGTCCCGGTATACAACCAAGAAAACAGTGAACTCAATTTAAACAAAATATAAAAATGTGTTTACACGAACAATTCGAGTAAATGAGCAAATTATACTTTTAAATTTGTTTTCTACAATGTGAGTGGGGACACAGTAACACAAACACATAACTTTTTTAATACATAATAATATAATAATTTAATATGTATATACGTATTACTTATAGTGTGCTTAAAAAGTGCGTGACCATTGTTTCTGTACGTATTCAATATGCTCTTAAATTGTTTTATTTTTATTAAGTGCCTATATTATTATTTACTATATTATGGTTGCACACGTATAGGTACTGTTGATTAATACCGAAGTTTAAATGCACATTTTATTACTTATAAAAACGATTTTGTTTCCCGCAATCAATGCAATAGTAATTAGTAACACTTTTAAGCAAACATAACTTTTTAGATGTCAAATAAATACAACTTCAGTCCGAAAAAAACAATGAACCTCGAGTATATCAATACCGTAATAATAATATATTATACTCTATTGTCATAAATTTAAACGAATCGATAGAAATGTACCATAGAATAGTATGAAATCGCATATACTACAACAATATTGTAGATTATGACATATTAGAAATGGAACCAAAATTTAACTTAGATACCAAAGGGATTCATCAAATGAAATATACTCAGTCATTTAATGGCATTATATTATAATGCTTAAAGCAGTGATTCTCAACCTAATGGCCGTTAGCAAAAATTCCGAGCCCCAGTTCAATTTATGTTATTGATGTATTACACATTATGCATATTATTATTGTATAATTATTAGCAGATTGATAAATTTATTGATTTTATAATGATGTTTGTTTTTTTCTTTATTTTTTTTTTAGAATATTTAAAACAATGTTTCTCCTAAGTATTTAATACTGTAACCAAAAAGTTTAAATAAATATCTAGTAAATATTTTAACGGAGGATAACGATTTTAATTACAAATACTATTCATGGATACTTGAAACTTGTAAAGTACCTACATCAAATGAAATGTTTTCGAAAAAAATTATTTCAACCTACTATATAATATTACTAATAGTAAAACAAATTTCTTTAAAAGTAATAATATAATAAAATATATTTAGTAATAGCCTGTATTACAGACCGTTCTCAAAATTGTTTTTTCGTTTACAAGTATTTATATCATTGAATTAAAATTTAACGAATCCATTACATGAACCCACAAGACACCTAAAGTACAGCAGCAGTAACCACTTGCCGATCTTTTTTATCAAGAAATTCATAGTTCTAGTACTTAATAATAAACTATTAGTGATTACAACCGAAACTGCCAGAAACTAAATTCAGATGATGTATTTCAACAGAGAAAACATCGTTTCAATTAACATACTTATTATTAATACATTTATGTTAATAATTCAAAAATATAAAATAATGGTTTTTATGAAACGTATTGTATTACTCGGTATAAAATTATTATACCTATACTATAAATATGTATTAGGTACATATAGGTTATTTTAAATTAAAAGTTACTACTTTATTCGATTATAATTGTATAATATACTAGTTGGATAACCTGGCTTCATCCTGGTGCAATTTTTTTGTCCTATATTATGTTATATTATACACTATATATATTATAGATGTAGGTATCTTAGTTTAAGCGTACCTCAGTTCACGGTCAACTCGACGTCAGTGTACCTAGCTTTGTGAAATAATTCGACCTAGACGGGCAAGTTAGCAGTTCACACATGGTATATTTTTTAACGTAGTTCAACCTATACTTACTGTCTAAACTTTTCTGGTATCTTTAAAAACAATCTCTTAGATTTTTGTCATAATAAATTGAGCAGTTTTTTAGTATAATATATACTATATATGTTACATATCATATACTTGTTTTTAAGATACAATTTCATTAATTAAGGCTATGTAAACGCGATGATTTGATGCATGCTTGAAAAAGTTTTAATTTTACCTTACATATTTAAGGGTTTTTTTTAAATGCAAATTTTAGACAATACTTTTTACAGTCTTTACAGTCTACACCAAAAAACGAAGCTACTGACCAAATTTTATACTCATAGCGACATAGTTTCGACGGTTCTGACTAGGCAATGATGAATATTAGTCAGTCAAGTTTTTTTATATATATATAGATTTACAAGAGGATGCATAAACAAAATGGTCGATAATCATTGTATTAAAATAAACTTTATGTAAGTATAAATAGTGTTTTATATAGGTACTCATAAACCTCCAATTTTGGTACAACATGTATATTCAAACTATGTGATTTTTCGCTCACATATAAAAAATTAAATTATCTTATAACACGTAAAAATATATCGTGTTTTTCTTGACAGCTTGGCCCAATCATTGCCGTAATACATTCAGGCAACAACAGGAGCAGAACTCTGTATGATGAAATCACATTAGCGTCCTATTAAAAATCGATTTCCAGTCCCTTTTCACTTCAAATGTTCCCTGTCTACTTTCTATTATCCACTCTTTTTTTTATTTTCATTTCCTGGGAATACCGACGACAATTTAAAAAAAAAATCAAATCATTGAAATTAAAATAAATAATTGCATTGAAAACACTAATTTACATTCACATTTTTACTTTTTATATTTTATTAAAACAATTTCATCACAATATTTATTTAAGATGTCAACTGAGTCGCGTCTTTCACGATTATAATCTGGAACTTCAAAAATATTATGATATATATATGCATGAAAATCTGTATTACAAAAAGTATTATGCTTTATTTTATATTAGTTTAATTTTATTTAACGAAGTCACTCATATTATTTACTAAGGAAAACGGCAGCGATCAAATTTCAAATCTACAAAAAAAACCTTGAAACGCAAAATCATTTTCTAAAGCCATTTATTAATATATTAAAAAAAAATGTATGCCAGAAGAAGATCATCTTGTACAGTGGAAAAAAGCTAAAATTTTGAAATGTGTATTATATATAATATTATGCTGGTCGCTTTATATTACATTTTACCATTGATTAAGTATACAAGTATACAAGTATATTTAATCAACGATTTTGCTTATAAAATTACAAATTTAATTAAATTGCACTAATTTATTAGAAATAAATAATTTTAATCAGCATTTTAGCTACTCTACAGAATATACATAATTTTATTTCAAAAGATATTAAAGATTTTTAATATTCGTTAAAATACGGCTTGATATAATGATGTTTAAGGTAAAATGAAGATAGATTTAAATATAAAAATTGATCGCTGCCTTAAAATAATTGTATTACTCTTGATAAGAGATGTCAGATCCTTAAGTTTTACTGTTAACGGAAAATTAACACACATTTGGGCAAAATATCCTATACAACTTTATGATATAGGTAGAAGCATAAGTTTTAAGTAATAATTTTAGTTTCAATTTAGAAATTAAATTACGCTTTTCTGTTACAGATACAATATAGAAGACGTTCTGTATAAAATTCCTAATTAGTTTAATGAATATTTTGGAAACTTCAAATTCTTATTAGGCAACTCGTAAATATTGTATTATTATTGTATGCAACATGGAACCATTGAATTGCAATAGGTATTTAGTTTTTATTTATTCGAGAATGGGATAGTATTAAAGAATACGTACTAGCAAAAAATCAAACAAATTATACATTTTTTCCTTCCGCTGTTTTTATTTCGTTATTTTATCGTTTTGTCATCGTACCGTCACATACAACAGTCACGTATGTACGCACGACCATATTCATATGGAAATTACGAACGAGAATCGTGATTTGATTAAAAGCCACCTCTCACCACCACTCTTTCGCCAATGCTGCTGCTGATGCGCCACGACTCACACACCCTTCGCGGTTACATCCCTACGCCGAGCACGTTCAGCGCGGTAGTTGGATATTTTCGCCGTTCGTGGCCGCACTAAATAATAATGCATTATAACATTAACCTGGAAACGATTTTTTTTTTACATTTTCACAATTGTTGTCCGTCGACAGTGTTTTAAATGAAAAAAGCTTCGACAGCGACCTGTTCTTACTCATCACGCTAGTCGTGTATGAAATCACGAATGAATTCCCCATGATAATGAAAACAGCTGGTGGTATATTATAGTTACTGTGCTTCGATTTACCAAACTATTGTATCTTTCGAGGGTATTCGAAAACATTATGAAAGTTAATAACTAATAAGTAATTAATAGTAGATCCAATTTCCAGCGAAAAGGGTATTGCATAATATTGTTGAATAGTTACGTTAATTTTTAATCCGTGAATTGTATTTGTTATAAATAATATTGTTTCAATTGATAAATTTATTAAACTTTAGTCGAGTGTTATTGTAGTTGTGGCAAAAATATATAATATCCGTATTAAATTCGTTTATCGAAAACCATACAGGATACCTCATGGTGTACCGAAATTGCCTATTCACTGCGCCAGCCAATGGATAAAATATTATGATAATATCATTATGTTAATATTAGAAAAATAAGTAGAATAACAACTACAGACTGTTGTTATATCAACTTGAAACCATAACGACTTACCAGTTACAAAATAATATAATATTTGTAATCAGAACTTGATGGGTAGGAACCCAATTCTATCATAGTGCTATTCGATATAAGATATAATAATATGTCAATACTATAATTTTAATATTCAATAACTATATTATAATATCTACTAACTACTACAAAATTCTAAAACTATATTACGGTTATGGTACAAAATAAAATATTTAGTAAAAAATTAAGCATAAATATAAATATACTTCGGTCATTATATTTTTAAAAACATATACTTGTTTTTTATGATGTTGTATAATGCACTTTAAAACATTTCATCTTTATTTATTTTTCTGCAGCACAATTATTTAAAACTTTTGTGTTGTTATTCTTCTGACGCTAATATATTATTATTTTATAAGGCAACCTTATTTAATTATTTTTGTGCATAACACCTACATCGCATATAATATTATGTATTTATATTTTATCTTTTGTCTCCGTAGTTATTTTTTATATCATTAACTATTATGTTTTTATAAAGATATATTAGAATTTCTCCATGGTTGCCCTTGAAAATCCCACATCTGATATTTATTGTTCACCTATCCTCAGAAAAAAAACATAATACCACAGTTTTCTTTTTATTTAATATTTTACAACTGAACTCTACACTATGGTAAACTTATACCTATAATACAATACTATGTATCTTACAAGTTATGTGAAATATAAACGTGAACACAATATTATAGCAGTAGGATATCTTGTCAATAGTTTTTAAAAGTCAATATTAAATTAATCTCTATTTGAATATTAAGAAAACCAATTAATAGAACTGTGATTAATCATATAATATGCAAAAACTAAAAAGGTATACATTATTATATAATGAGGATAAGGAAAAACATATATTGTACTAAAATGTGATGATAAGGATTTACTAAAATGAGTATTCTAAATAAATTGAACGCACTAATAGTACCTATACAATTTTATTAGTCAGAATATATTTGGACGTGAAATTCCTAAAAATTTTGAATTTCCGTCGTGAACAGAACTAACATTCTAGTATGTGAACTTAAACATTACATTACTTTATAATATAAAACGAAGGCAATTTTACTTCCATTGTGAGTTTCAATGAAATCAAATGAATTGAACAATCAAAAAGTATATGAATAAGTCAGTTAACCTTATATTTAAACCACCAAGACTAAAAAAAAATCTCCATATTTTATTGTTCGTGGAATAAATATCCTAATTGCCCTTCATCCACAGATCTACGTTTCCGGACATATATTTTGTTCATTGCTCGCTGTAAATTAAGAAAAAAAAAACGTTTATTATATTTACGGCGCGCGTAAAATGTGAATTGCTGACTTCCCAAAGCTATTCTTATTACATTTTTCGGTCGACTACGAGTGCCACAATACCTACTATAGTACTACCCACTATAAGTATAATATCCGTGCGATGGGGGATACGCCATGGTTGATACACCAAACCTCAACCACATCGTATCCTCTTATATGTTAATTGGACTCTGTAAACATAAACGACATTATATTATTATTAATATTATCCCACAAAGTCACGGGACTAAACGACCGCTTTCGCAAAGACCACGTAATAATTATACGTTACGAAATTTCTTATTGAAACAAAATATGCGAACTGCGTGTATATCATTATTATCGTCATACAGCCATTAGATGTCTCTTACGCAGTGCCCGTTACTACAGAGTGTACAATAAGTTGGGTACACAATGCATAGTATCGTCTATATAATACAGGCATTATTGTATAATTATTATAATATATGTGCGCTGCACTCCAGATATATATTTCCCTCTTATTCTGGAGCTGTAATAATGCATTCTCGTTTTAAATTACAAAGCGCTTTAAATTTAATTTTCCGTGGGTTAAATTAACTTTTAATCTCGCCCCGGAGTTCATTTAGCACAGTTTGGTAACTTTCGCGTCGACGTTCTACACACACACACAAACGATCGTTTATATATTTTGTACATGTGGTGTGTGTGTGTGTGTGTGTGTGTGTGTGCGTACATTGTATTCTCGTGACGCATCCATATTATACGTATATACATATAGTAATCCCATATAATATTATATTTCGGATAAGCCGGGCGCCCCGAGTCTAATATCGTACACGAGTTTGTAATCGTCGTGATCGCGATTTAATGACGGGACCCGCCATCGTGAATAAATCGAGTTGTGTGTTTTAATACGCACAATCGAAACGATTATTGTGTGAGCGTACGATGCCACTGCGGTGTCTACTCCAACACATACGAACCCATCGGAAACAGATTCCGGTGCCTATCGAGCTTATTACCATGCGAAATGGCTGAATAATTATAATGATTGGCTAATGTTAATAATATGCTTTAAACGTTTAGTAGTTATACTATAGCGAGTTATAATACATATTATTGTGACAACCTAACAAATTACCTCGGTATGTATTGCCAATATCAATGCTTTTTGGAAAACAGCAAGCTTTGAAAAAATCGTTAATATTTTCAAAAATGTTCGTTCTCGACGAAACGTAAATACATTTTTTTTAATGACTGCAGTAGTAATAATACAAACGGTTAAACTTCAACTCTGGTAATATATTTATACACTCTGTAACAAATATAATAAGTAACCTCAAGTGGTGTGACAGGTTTTCGTCCGGTTTGATCAAACCATGTCCATCGATTAAGTAATGAATTATGGTTTTGACGGATTTCGTCGTCAGTTTTCGTTTCAGACGACCAACTTAGGCTAATAATATTACTTTACCGTATTAACCGCTCAGCAAAAAGTTAGTTGAGTGTTAGAATAATAACGAGACGCCACCGAGATTTCGGTACTTAGCTACAAACATTTCCGCCGCCCAAGTTTATCCTTATTTGAGACAGTCTGTATGCGATATAAATATAAATTTCAAATTGTATGATAATAAAATTAAAATAGTACGTATAATTTTCAAAGCAATGATATATATTGTACACGAAAATGATGACATTTAGTTTAAAGATTTTATTTACATCGATCATTTACTATTGATATAGAAAATAATATTTACAAATTAAGTTCCTAGAGAAATACGTTTTTTTTTTCAATCCAATAAAATAGGTATCAACAAAAAAAGGGTTTCCATATTCTAGTAAGCGTCAGTAATCTTATCTTACGCTCATAGAAACTGTAAACTATACTCTGCTCGTGCTTAACTTTTAAGTGCTTCAGTAACTGCAAAATGTAGATGTTTTAACCTTTTTTAATCGGAAATATGTTCCATATAAGAACGTAGATAATAATTTTGAATTCGCACAATACATTAATTTTAACTTTGTGTACAGATTTTACATTTTAACTTTCCATTATAGACCTAAAAATAATTTATAATATCTTTGAACTTAGTTCGAAGACCGTATAAATTATAAATTTAAAAATATTTTTTGCTAACTTTGTTTGCGGTAGGAGACAGAAGGAGTTAAATGATCTATGTTGTTACGCACGTAGAAAACTTATTATTAAATCATAAAATTGTATCAGTTGTAGATTTCATCATTCCAGACATTTTCGGTAAACTGTTTCTTTAATAATAAATTATTCTGTATTTGAGATGGTGTGTATAATATTATAAAATTGTAATAATTTATTTTCAACGTTCTGTAGTGCAGGCGCAATTAATTTGTCAAAACAGATTTAATTATTAATCTTTCATCTGTTTTATATTTAAAACACACAATTTGTACTTCTCATTTTCACTAAATTGATTTACTATTTTACTATTTTTACTTCATGAGTATTCGAAACAATAGTTTATGAGTTTATGAAATAAATATCAACATCTACCTACATATTATTATATAAATTAATTCATACTGACTGACTGACTGACTGATTCATCATCACCTAGCCAGAACCACCGAAGCTATGAGTATGAAATTTAGTCAGTGGTTTCGTTTCATGATGTAAAGAACCACTAAAAAATATTGTATAGGCATTGGTTACAAATATCAATTAAAATGTTTTGAAATCGGAAACTTCAGTGCGTTTAATAGGTTGATAATATTACCTATGGAAGGTAAAATAACCGTTCGAAATGTCTTTTATTTTTTTAACTTTATAGCTACATCGTAATTTATTTTTACGTGAAAGAAATAATTATTACTAAGAACATTCTTGGTTTAATATGATTTGATGATCTTTCTATGAAATTATTCTAAATTTTGTCATCCATGAACAAACTATTTTACCATATTTTTTATTTTAATATCTACTGAATCCACATTATGTAAAATTTTGATATTCCAAACATAATATCGAACGTTAAAGATTGAACCGAGTAGTGTTGTATATTTTCATTGTTTAAATAACTTAGATATGAAGAGTTGTTGTCAACGAGAATACAGCCTTTATTGAACTTCCGGTAGCTACAAATTTCGTATTAACTTTAAAACAGTAAATACTTACAAATTATTAAACATCAGTTGTACGTTCGACATACACACACACACAGACATAAATACACAAATTATACAAATAACAAATACTTTGACACATCCGAATGCGTATATTATTATTATCGTAGAACTCCTACGTTATTACCGTTTAATCTCTCGCGATATATTCCAAAGTTTTTCAATATTATTCTCCCCAGTTCTCCCACTGACTCTTCCACGAGTGTGTGTATATATATATATATATATATATCGTACACTATGCGTGTACCCGTGTGTATATAACGTACCTCCACAGAATATTATATAATATAAATTGCGACGTGCGGCTCCCCTGGTCGGTTTGACAACGACAATCCCTCATCGTTTCGCACACGACACATCCGTGCGACACCATCGCCTACATCATAATGATAATATCATTCGTGTATACGTCACGTCCTATACCGTACGACCTGTAGATTTATTCTGCGCATAGGCACGCGTCTATGTGTGTTATTCTTGAATATTATTTCATATCGTTTGTTTCCGCGTAGATGTTTCTCGGCGGCGTAATATACGTATTTCTGCATTACGGTTGTTTGTTCTTTCACAAAAGAAATATAACGGGTACGAAATATAGCAACATATTTACGCGCGCACGGTGCACACGTTCGCAGTGGGGGCAAAAATAAGAAAAACAAAACGTTTTGAAATAATATGTTAGGTTTTTCGTCGGTTGAGTTTAAAAAAGAATCAACGAAGTGGATGCTCGTGACTCACCCCGAAAATATTCGAAAAATGTTAGCGAGACATCTTATTACCAGGGCTTGAAACCGATTGAAATAATTTCGGTTTCGGTTTCGATTTTGTATATCGGTTTTTAATTTTTTCGATTTCGGTTTCAATTTTTCAATATTGGTATTAGGAAATTTCGGTTTCGGTTTCGATTTTGTATACCGGTTTTGAAATTTTACGATTTTGGTTTCAACTTAACAATACCGGTATTAAGAAATTTCGGTTTCGGTTTCGGTTTTGAATTCCGGTTTCTAAAGTATTTTCAGGGGGCTATGTGGTCTATACAATTATCATTCTTTGTTCCGTATTGTCAAGTGTCATATTATATAGTATTTGCTAGTAACTTTAATTTATGTCATTACTATTTATAAAGCAACTAATAATTTTGCGAATAATGAAATGTTTATCAATAAAATTAATTATGATCTCAATTTTATTATGATTATTAATTATGCGTATTAATGGAATTTACGTATTTAAAAACACGTCAGTTAAAATTAAAATAAGGGTTTCCATTTTTTTCAGATTTCGGTTTTGAATTTAATACCGGTTTCCAATTTTTTACGGTTTCGATTTTGAATTTAATACCGGTATCCAATTTATTTCGGTTTCGGTTTTAAATTATAATACCGGTATCCAATTTTTTCCAGTTTTGGTTTTGACTTTAATACCAGTATCCAATTTTTTTCGGTTTCGGTTTTAAAACGGTTTATAACGGTTTCTGAAATCGGTTTCAAGCCCTGCTTATTACACGTGATTATATAACAACATGTAACTACTTATAGTAGCTTGCTGAACCCGTAATATTAAAACCATATCAATATTATAACAATTCATTAACCACGGTATCGGTTAAGTTATTGTTATATTAGGCTTTACCCTAACCCACCATGTAAACCAAATGCATCTGTATATAGATAATTTTCATAGGTATATTATTAAATATTATTGCTCGCAGAGTTTTTTGTGGTGGTTACGTGTTTTTCCGGTATTTCGATATATCATGCGTTTAAAGAAACATCTGAAGTAATAATTTTACAAGTATAATATTTCTGTCAGTCGATACGTCGGATACTATAATAAAAACGTTCAACTGTACCAAAAACGTGAGAGAGAAACTGATTTTTAATTAATTTATTCTTTTGGCAAACCTATATCGCTATACTACCTACACGTCTACACCTAATCGGAGATAATGCTACTCGTCGCGAACAATATACGCATCCTATTCGTGTGTATAAAATGTTTTAGAACATACCTACGTATTATCAATAGAAACTGAATCCGAATCCCCGAGGATAGTTTTTTTGTTGTAGTTGTTATTGTTGTTGTTCGCATTCGAATTTAAAAGCTTCCTATTCGACAAAACGCACAACACTCCCTTTACAGTCTACACACACACATATATATATATATATATATATATATATTTATATGTGTAACAACTAACAACAAATGTCTATATATATATATATGGGTACTGCATGCTTACGGATTGATTTTAAAACGCTCTCCCGCATGCATTTTAGCTTCTTTTTTTTGCACAAAATGTTAAATAATCGTATCCATATTGTGTATAGTGCTTTTCAATCATCCCGCGGCGGGATTCCCACTCGTAAGTTATTATTGTATCACGATCAGGCGTACCAGAGGGTTTGTTTTGTCTAAATATTCGTTTGTATAAAAAAAAATCCAATCGCAAGTTAAAAATGAAATATTATTTTTATCATTATTTATCCCAAACACTTTAGTTCGTATTTTAGTGGAACACAATATATATGTGAACCGATATATATACTGTAAGCTATTAAGTAGAAATGGAAGTAATAATAATAAGGAAGAAGACTTATTATAGACATAGTATAGTCATCCGGGTGTACATATACACGTATATATAAGACATGGTCCATGTCGAGTACGTTAGTTCCGGGACAAGTAAAACAGTCCGTTACTAAGGAACTCCGGTTGACAATACAGTCTGTTCGTAAGACTTTAATTCTATTCTTAAGATAGAAGATTCCTTAAGATTTTTTAAGATTGTTGTAATTCATTGTGTTATAATAAAACCTATCAACTGGGACTATTTTAATCTATATTTTCTGAAGCTCCCGAGTAACGGCTAAAATATAATTCAAAGGGCTCTGAAAACACTCACTGAATTATGTAAATATAACAGGTCCCCCAACTCTGTTACAGTATTAATACTACAATATGCACCTATTTATAATGTATTATAATAATATGTAAATTAAAAAGTTTGGACGTTTACCAGACAGGTATTGTCGTTGTTTAATATAAATACTATTTTTATTAGAAATATTAAAACCAAGATTTTAAAATTAATTTATCGTGTAATTTATACAGATTTAAATCATTTTATTCCACTGATTTCTGTTTTCAAGCAACTGCTATATTCCTATATATTTAACGATTTATAGCCACGCGTCCATTTGCTATAAGTCCCGGACTTATAAGCCATAGATATCTATTTAACGGTGCACATCATTTAGCATGATGAATATATTGATTTTACAACTTGAGTTATTAAACATTTTAAAAATAATATATTTATCAATCGTATGTATCAACAATCGTAACGTTGTACTGGTGACTAATAGATGGACGGACAGACACGATGAGTTTACAAGGTTTTCTAAACGTTTGTTTAGTCTATGACTATCTATGGACTGTGTTTTAACAACATAATAATTATGACCTATAGCACATTTTAAAAGATGTGAAACGGCAAGAGAGAGACACATGTTCTACACACATTTTTTGCAGTTTTTTCGATTTATATGAACACTGTCGACCACGTGACATTAGGTCTGGATCGAGATCGAATTTTATTCTCGTATTACTCACGGCAGAAGCACCGTAGCCCGTAATAGGAGATTCGGTTGATTTGGTCGTGGGTCTCCTGTTGGGCAGTTTTTTGTTTCAACGGACGCTACGTCAGCCGACGATTCGGGGTGGAGAACGCGTTTCAGTGGCGAATTTAAAGGGCGTCGAAAACCAATTAAACGATTTATTTCCTGCCCCCACCCGCCCGAGCAGTATTCGTTCTGTTGTTTTTTAATCAACGTGAAACCCGTCAAAAAGTTCTCTCTCGGCACCACCACTGCAGCTTCCATACACTTTCCACGTATCCCACCTCTATTGCTCCTCATCCCCATTCATCTCCGCCACCTCATCATCGTTTCATTCTCTTCCTCATCTATGGGTGAAAGTGTCATTTGGCTTCTTTCATTGCACCACCACTGCACGCCACTCTATTTGCCCGATCATTCTCTTCTTTACTGTGCAGCTACACCCTGCAAATGGCGACCGATTTCACAGAAATACTTCTTTGTTTATAAGTTTATAACAATTGCATTGAACCAAAGGGGGCACTGACAAAGAGTGGAAAAGTGGGAAAAGGAGAGAGAGGGAGAGAGAGTGAGAAAAAAGGAGAGACTTACCGTGGAAAAAAATCCATTTTACTCTAAAGTTTTATTAATTATCCTGCCACAGTTTTTGTCGGTGTCGGTGATGTTGTTGTAAGGAAAAGGGGTTTTTGGATGCGTTTCACCGTCGCTTGGTAAAGATTCGTAATTAACGAAAGAAAGCTGGCCGAATTAAAAACAAAAATAACGCGTTACATCCGCCGCCACTGACGTTATTATTACACTTGTATCGTTGTAATTTTCGACTAAACGGTTTTTTAGAATTACACCACTACATTTTATTACGCATTTCTGAAAAATATCTAACCCTTTTGAAACACTGTCTCAACATTTTTTTTTTTAGTATTTTAATAATACACGAAAATTCAAATAATTTTGATGAAATATAGTAACAAGTTTTACTATTAAAACTTGAAAAATTTACACATTTATTAATATGATAAGTGAGTAGTTCATTCAAAAACGATTCTGCTTGGCAAAATAGAATATGTATACAAAACATAAATATAAATTAAATCATTTAATTCAATAATACACCCATTTGTTTTTACTTATGTGTGACTTGTAATAAAAATAATACGAATATTAATGTATTCAACATAATCGGTATCTAAAATAAAAAAACAATGACTAAAACTGTACGAGTCAAAATATCGAAATATCATGTATATTATGATACGGGTTAAGTACACGTTTCAATAATGTTGACATTGACCAAATTTATACTCAGTTATCAATAAACAAATAGACGATGAATTTAGACATAAACCTGCTAAGCCACTAAAGATAATATTTTTATCCCGTACGTATTGGATAATGATAGAAATTAAAATATATAACAATTAACATTAAATTCTTATAATAATTTAAGTGCATGTAAAGTTTGCCACGAGTACCGTTTTTTAGTATAAACTCTGCCAGGAAAAAGACCAGGTAAAATTAAATTCATGTAAACTTCGTTAATTTAATAACTTATGGAATTAGAATTGGGTCTGTATTGTAAGATTGATTTATCTAATCAGCACTAACAATAACATTTTTTCGGGCTCTAAAATTATTATTGGAACATTTATTAACAAAATATATGATTTTTACAATATTGACAATATTATTGGTTATAATATCGATTAATGCCAAGGATTTGATGAAATCGTATATTAGTGTTAGGAATTAATTATTTTATTATTATTAGTTATTAACTAAATTACTTAATTTTCGGTAACATATATATTTACACCATTTAGTTTCACATTCAGCTCTGCAAAAGGATTATTTGAACATCTGACTTCTATTGCACGATTGCATGTTAGTTACAAGTACTTTAAAATACTGATAATAATATTATTATTATTTTCAATTCAAATCATTATAAAAAGTTGTTTGACCCTTTTACCTATTTCTACTTCAAGAATGGACTCTCTGACCATGTTACCTACATTAGCAGGTTGGAATTAAATTTTGGTTTATTAAATTAATCTTAATTGTATTTTCCGGACAGAGCAGAGCTTCTTTTTATAACTCTCTTTGAGTTGAAATGTTAGTTAGTTTATTTGATGCATATTTACCATTTCTGTGACCTGTTACTAAATTGATTATCTTTGCCACATGGGCTACATAATTTAATTTTGTTCGACCTTGTATTCGTGACGATGACATTAAACATATAATTAAACTATTATTGGTATTTATTTAATAAATAATATAATTAATTTTGAATGGTATGTGCTTTTATTTACATCACATATTGATTTAAATTAATGATAATTTAATAATAAATTATTTGTAGGTAGGTAGTAATTGCAATTAAAATTAACAACTTGAATATAAACTATTGCAAGTAGAACTATTATTATTAAATTACTCATAATTTATTTTAATTTTTTTGAAAATAATTAATTCAGAACCTTTGAAGTTTGAACTTTCCATTATATAATGTAATATCTTGGAAAATGGAGTATCATTATCTAATTTTAATTTTAATTTTACAAGAAAACAATTGTTTAGGTAGGTACCTAGTTAAGAGGACGCGATACCCGCATGTGTTGTCTCCGTCTTACAAGTGCATAACATAGCAAATTATACGCAAAGCAGAACACGTGTAGCTCCGTTAGTTTTAAAAAATTAA